>NW_026777527.1:0-262638 GCF_028023285.1 Balaenoptera ricei
TTGGGATAGGTTTACTAACTACCCTAACCTAATGCGTACCCTAACCCTAACCCCTACCCTAACCCTAACACGTACCCTAATCCTAACCCGTACCCTAAACCGAGCCCTAACCCTAACACGAACCCTAACCCTAACCCTAACCCATACCCTACGCCGTACCCGAACCCCTCCCCGAACCCCTACCCTAAGCCGTACCCTAACCCTAACCCTAAGCCTAACCCTAACCCTAGGCTACCCTTGACTGCTTCTGCCTCCAATAGATTTCCTAAGCACTAGTGTTTTAAGGAACAACTTAAAAAGAGAATCCTAATGTGATTTGTTTATAATGTATGTGTTCCTTATTTTATCCTAGTGTCTAAACTCTTCTCCATGGCTGGACCCGCAAATAATATTCCTTTACGTGCTAAGGGGTATCTAGAGAGTGGGATAGGTTTAATAACTACCCTAACCCTAACGCGTACCCTAACCCTAATCCCTACCCTAACCCTAACACGTACCCTAATCCTAACCCGTACCCTGAACCGAGCCCTAACCCTAACACTAACCCTAACCCTAACCCTAACCCATACCCTACGCCGTACCCGAACCCCTCCCCGAACCCGTACCCTAAGCCGTACCCTAAGCCTAACCCTAAGCCTAACCCTAACCCTAGGCTACCCTTGACTGCTTCTGCCTCCAATAGATTTCCTAAGCACTAGTGTTTGAAGGAACAGCTTAAAAAGAGAATCCTAATGTGATTTCTTTATAATGGGTGTGTTCCTTATCTTATCCTAGTGTCTAAACTCTTCTCCATGGCTGGACCCCCAAATAATATTCCTTTACGTGCTAAGGGGTATCTAGAGAGTGGGATAGGTTTAATAACTACCCTAACCCTAACGCGTACCCTAACCCTAACCCCTACCCTAACCCTAAAACGTACCCTAATCCTAACCCGTACACTAAACCGAGCCCTAACCCTACCTCAAACCCTAACCCTAACCCTAACACATACCCTACGCCGTACCCGAACCCCTCCCCGAACCCGTACCCTAAGCCGTACCCTAACCCTAACCCTAAGCCTAACCCTAACCCTAGGCTACCCTTGACTGCTTCTGCCTCCAATAGATTTCCTAAGCACTAGTGCTTTAAGGAAAAGCTTAAAAAGAGAATCCTAATGTGATTTCTTTATAATGGGTGTGTTCCTTATCTTATCCTAGTGTCTAAACTCTTCTCCATGGCTGGACCCCCAAATAATATTCCTTTACATGCTAAGGGGTATCTAGAGAGTGGGATAGGTTTAATAACTACCCTAACCCTAACGCGTACCCTAACCCTAACCCCTACCCTAACCCTAACACGTACCCTAATCGTAACCCGTACCCTAAACCGAGCCCTAACCCTAACACTAACCCTAACCCTAACCCTAACCCATACCCTACACCGTACCCGAACCCCTCCCCGAACCCGTACCCTAAGCCGTACCCTAACCCTAACCCTAAGCCTAACCCTAACCCTAGGCTACCCTTGACTGCTTCTGCCTCCAATAGATTTCCTAAGCACTAGTGTTTGAAGGAACAGCTTAAAAAGAGAATCCTAATGTGATTTCTTTATAATGGGTGTGTTCCTTATCTTATCCTAGTGTCTAAACTCTTCTCCATGTCTGGACCCCCAAATAATATTGCTTTACGTGCTAAGGGGTATCTAGAGAGTGGGATAGGTTTAATAACTACCCTAACCCTAACCCTAACCCCTACCCTAACCCTAACACGTACCCTAATCCTAACCCGTACCCTGAACCGAGCCCTAACCCTAACACTAACCCTAACCCTAACCCTAACCCATACCCTACGCCGTACCCGAACCCCTCCCCGAACCCGTACCCTAAGCCTAACCCTAAGCCTAACCCTAACCCTAGGCTACCCTTGACTGCTTCTGCCTCCAATAGATTTCCTAAGCACTAGTGTTTTAAGGAACGGCTTAAAAACAAAATCCTAATGTGATTTCTTTATAATGGGTGTGTTCTTTATCTTATCCTAGTGTCTAAACTCTTCTCCATGGCTGGACCCCCAAATAATATTCCTTTACGTGCTAAGGGGTATCTAGAGAGTGGGATAGGTTTAATAACTACCCTAACCCTAACGCGTACCCTAACCCTAACCCCTACCCTAACCCTAACACGTACCCTAATCCTAACCCGTACCCTAAAACTGAGCCCTAACCCTAACACTAACCCTAACCCTAACCCTAACCCATACCCTACGCCGTTCCCGAACCCCTCCCCGAACCCCCGTACCCTAAGCCGTACCCTAAGCCTAACCCTAAGCCTAACCCTAACCCTAGGCTACCCTTGACTGCTTCTGCCTCCAATAGATTTCCTAAGCACTAGTGTTTGAAGGAACAGCTTAAAAAGAGAATCCTAATGTGATTTCTTTATAATGGGTGTGTTCCTTATCTTATCCTAGTGTCTAAACTCCTCTCCATGGCTGGACCCGCAAATAATATTCCTTTACGTGCTAAGGGGTATCTAGAGAGTGGGATAGGTTTACTAACTACCCTAACCCTAATGCGTACCCTAACCCTAACCCCTACCCTAACCCTAACACGTACCCTAATCCTAACCCGTACCCTAAACCGAGCCCTAACCCTAACCCTAACCCTAACCCTAACCCTAACCCTAACCCTAACCCTAACCCTAACCCTAACCCCAAATAATATTCCTTTACGTGCTAAGGGGTATCTAGAGAGTGGGATAGGTTTAATAACTACCCTAACCCTAACGCGTACCCTAACCCTAACCCCTACCCTAACCCAAACACGTACCCTAATCCTAACCCGTACCCTGAACCGAGCCCTAACCCTAAGACTAACCCTAACCCTAACCCTAACCCATACCCTACGCCGTACCCGAACCCCTCCCCGAACCCGTACCCTAAGCCGTACCCTAAGCCTAACCCTAAGCCTACCCTAACCCTAGGCTACCCTTGACTGCTTCTGCCTCCAATAGATTTCCTAAGCACTAGTGTTTTAAGGAACGGCTTAAAAACAGAATCCTAATGTGATTTCTTTATAATGGGTGTGTTCCTTTTTTATCCTAGTGTCTAAACTCTTCTCCATGGCTGGACCCGCAAATAATATTCCTTTACGTGCTAAGGGGTATCTAGAGAGTGGGATAGGTTTACTAACTACCCTAACCTAATGCGTACCCTAACCCTAACCCCTACCCTAACCCTAACACGTACCCTAATCCTAACCCGTACCCTAAACCGAGCCCTAACCCTAACACGAACCCTAACCCTAACCCTAACCCATACCCTACGCCGTACCCGAACCCCTCCCGAAACCCTACCCTAAGCCGTACCCTAACCCTAACCCTAAGCCTAACCCTAACCCTAGGCTACCCTTGACTGCTTCTGCCTCCAATAGATTTCCTAAGCACTAGTGTTTTAAGGAACAACTTAAAAAGAGAATCCTAATGTGATTTGTTTATAATGTATGTGTTCCTTATTTTATCCTAGTGTCTAAACTCTTCTCCATGGCTGGACCCGCAAATAATATTCCTTTACGTGCTAAGGGGTATCTAGAGAGTGGGATAGGTTTAATAACTACCCTAACCCTAACGCGTACCCTAACCCTAATCCCTACCCTAACCCTAACACGTACCCTAATCCTAACCCGTACCCTGAACCGAGCCCTAACCCTAACACTAACCCTAACCCTAACCCTAACCCATACCCTATGCCGTACCCGAACCCCTCCCCGAACCCGTACCCTAAGCCGTACCCTAAGCCTAACCCTAAGCCTAACCCTAACCCTAGGCTACCCTTGACTGCTTCTGCCTCCAATAGATTTCCTAAGCACTAGTGTTTGAAGGAACAGCTTAAAAAGAGAATCCTAATGTGATTTCTTTATAATGGGTGTGTTCCTTATCTTATCCTAGTGTCTAAACTCTTCTCCATGGCTGGACCCCCAAATAATATTCCTTTACGTGCTAAGGGGTATCTAGAGAGTGGGATAGGTTTAATAACTACCCTAACCCTAACGCGTACCCTAACCCTAACCCCTACCCTAACCCTAAAACGTACCCTAATCCTAACCCGTACACTAAACCGAGCCCTAACCCTACCTCAAACCCTAACCCTAACCCTAACACATACCCTACGCCGTACCCGAACCCCTCCCCGAACCCGTACCCTAAGCCGTACCCTAACCCTAACCCTAAGCCTAACCCTAACCCTAGGCTACCCTTGACTGCTTCTGCCTCCAATAGATTTCCTAAGCACTAGTGCTTTAAGGAAAAGCTTAAAAAGAGAATCCTAATGTGATTTCTTTATAATGGGTGTGTTCCTTATCTTATCCTAGTGTCTAAACTCTTCTCCATGGCTGGACCCCCAAATAATATTCCTTTACATGCTAAGGGGTATCTAGAGAGTGGGATAGGTTTAATAACTACCCTAACCCTAACACGTACCCTAACCCTAACCCCTACCCTAACCCTAACACGTACCCTAATCGTAACCCGTACCCTAAACCGAGCCCTAACCCTAACACTAACCCTAACCCTAACCCTAACCCATACCCTACACCGTACCCGAACCCCTCCCCGAACCCGTACCCTAAGCCGTACCCTAACCCTAACCCTAAGCCTAACCCTAACCCTAGGCTACCCTTGACTGCTTCTGCCTCCAATAGATTTCCTAAGCACTAGTGTTTGAAGGAACAGCTTAAAAAGAGAATCCTAATGTGATTTCTTTATAATGGGTGTGTTCCTTATCTTATCCTAGTGTCTAAACTCTTCTCCATGTCTGGACCCCCAAATAATATTGCTTTACGTGCTAAGGGGTATCTAGAGAGTGGGATAGGTTTAATAACTACCCTAACCCTAACCCTAACCCCTACCCTAACCCTAACACGTACCCTAATCCTAACCCGTACCCTGAACCGAGCCCTAACCCTAACACTAACCCTAACCCTAACCCTAACCCATACCCTACGCCGTACCCGAACCCCTCCCCGAACCCGTACCCTAAGCCTAACCCTAAGCCTAACCCTAACCCTAGGCTACCCTTGACTGCTTCTGCCTCCAAGAGATTTCCTAAGCACTAGTGTTTTAAGGAACGGCTTAAAAACAAAATCCTAATGTGATTTCTTTATAATGGGTGTGTTCTTTATCTTATCCTAGTGTCTAAACTCTTCTCCATGGCTGGACCCCCAAATAATATTCCTTTACGTGCTAAGGGGTATCTAGAGAGTGGGATAGGTTTAATAACTACCCTAACCCTAACGCGTACCCTAACCCTAACCCCTACCCTAACCCTAACACGTACCCTAATCCTAACCCGTACCCTAAACTGAGCCCTAACCCTAACACTAACCCTAACCCTAACCCTAACCCATACCCTACGCCGTTCCCGAACCCCTCCCCGAACCCGTACCCTAAGCCGTACCCTAAGCCTAACCCTAAGCCTAACCCTAACCCTAGGCTACCCTTGACTGCTTCTGCCTCCAATAGATTTCCTAAGCACTAGTGTTTGAAGGAACAGCTTAAAAAGAGAATCCTAATGTGATTTCTTTATAATGGGTGTGTTCCTTATCTTATCCTAGTGTCTAAACTCTTCTCCATGGCTGGACGCCCAAATAATATTCCTTTACGTGCTAAGGGGTATCTAGAGAGTGGGATAGGTTTAATAACTACCCTAACCCTAACGCGTACCCTAACCCTAACCCCTACCCTAACCCTAACACGTACCCTAATCCTAACCCATACACTAAACCGAGCCCTAACCCTAACTCAAACCCTAAGCCTAACCCATACCCTACGCCGTACCCGAACCCCTCCCCGAACCCGTAGCCTAAGCCGTACCCTAAGCCTAACCCTAAGCCTAACCCTAACCCTAGGCTACCCTTGACTGCTTCTGCCTCCAAGAGATTTCCTAAGCACTAGTGTTTGAAGGAACGGCTTAAAAAGAGAATCCTAATGTGATTTCTTTATAATGGGTGTGTTCCTTATCTTATCCTAGTGTCTAAACTCTTCTCCATGGCTGGACCCCCAAATAATATTCCTTTACGTGCTAAGGGGTATCTGGAGAGTGGGATAGGTTTAATAACTACCCTAACCCTAACACGTACCCTAACCCTAACCCCTACCCTAACCCTAACACGTACCCTAATCCTAACCCGTACCCTGAACCGAGCCCTAACCCTAAGACTAACCCTAACCCTAACCCTAACCCATACCCTACGCCGTACCCGAACCCCTCCCCGAACCCGTACCCTAAGCCGTACCCTAAGCCTAACCCTAAGCCTAACCCTAACCCTAGGCTACCCTTGACTGCTTCTGCCTCCAATAGATTTCCTAAGTACTAGTGTTTTAAGGAACGGCTTAAAAACAGAATCCTAATGTGATTTCTTTATAATGGGTGTGTTCCTTATCTTATCCTAGTGTCTAAACTCTTCTCCATGGCTGGACCCGCAAATAATATTCCTTTACGTGCTAAGGGGTATCTAGAGAGTGGGATAGGTTTACTAACTACCCTAACCTAATGCGTACCCTAACCCTAACCCCTACCCTAACCCTAACACGTACCCTAATCCTAACCCGTACCCTGAACCGAGCCCTAACCCTAACACTAACCCTAACCCTAACCCTAACCCATACCCTACGCCGTACCCGAACCCCTCCCCGAACCCGTACCCTAAGCCGTACCCTAAGCCTAACCCTAAGCCTAACCCTAACCCTAGGCTACCCTTGACTGCTTCTGCCTCCAATAGATTTCCTAAGCACTAGTGTTTGAAGAAACAGCTTAAAAAGAGAATCCTAATGTGATTTCTTTATAATGGGTGTGTTCCTTATCTTATCCTAGTGTCTAAACTCTTCTCCATGGCTGGACCCCCAAATAATATTCCTTTACGTGCTAAGGGGTATCTAGAGAGTGGGATAGGTTTAATAACTACCCTAACCCTAACACGTACCCTAACCCTAACCCCTACCCTAACCCTAACACGTACCCTAATCCTAACCCGTACCCTGAACCGAGCATTAACCCTAACACTAACCCTAACCCTAACCCTAACCCATACCCTACGCCGTACCCGAACCCCTCCCCGAACCCGTACCCTAAGCCGTACCCTAAGCCTAACCCTAAGCCTAACCCTAACCCTAGGCTACCCTTGACTGCTTCTGCCTCCAATAGATTTCCTAAGCACTAGTGTTTTAAGGAACGGCTTAAAAACAGAATCCTAATGTGATTTCTTTATAATGGGTGTGTTCTTTATCTTATCCTAGTGTCTAAACTCTTCTCCATGGCTGGACCCCCAAATAATATTCCTTTACGTGCTAAGGGGTATCTAGAGAGTGGGATAGGTTTAATAACTACCCTAACCCTAACGCGTACCCTAACCCTAACCCCTACCCTAACCCTAACACGTACCCTAATCCAAACCCGTACCCTAAACTGAGCCCTAACCCTAACACTAACCCTAACCCTAACCCTAACCCATACCCTACGCCGTTCCCGAACCCCTCCCCGAACCCGTACCCTAAGCCGTACCCTAAGCCTAACCCTAAGCCTAACCCTAACCCTAGGCTACCCTTGACTGCTTCTGCCTCCAATAGATTTCCTAAGCACTAGTGTTTGAAGGAACAGCTTAAAAAGAGAATCCTAATGTGATTTCTTTATAATGGGTGTGTTCCTTATCTTATCCTAGTGTCTAAACTCCTCTCCATGGCTGGACCCGCAAATAATATTCCTTTACGTGCTAAGGGGTATCTAGAGAGTGGGATAGGTTTACTAACTACCCTAACCCTAATGCGTACCCTAACCCTAACCCCTACCCTAACCCTAACACGTACCCTAATCCTAACCCGTACCCTAAACCGAGCCCTAACCCTAACCCTAACCCTAACCCTAACCCTAACCCTAACCCTAACCCTAACCCTAACCCCAAATAATATTCCTTTACGTGCTAAGGGGTATCTAGAGAGTGGGATAGGTTTAATAACTACCCTAACCCTAACGCGTACCCTAACCCTAACCCCTACCCTAACCCAAACACGTACCCTAATCCTAACCCGTACCCTGAACCGAGCCCTAACCCTAAGACTAACCCTAACCCTAACCCTAACCCATACCCTACGCCGTACCCGAACCCCTCCCCGAACCCGTACCCTAAGCCGTACCCTAAGCCTAACCCTAAGCCTAACCCTAACCCTAGGCTACCCTTGACTGCTTCTGCCTCCAATAGATTTCCTAAGCACTAGTGTTTTAAGGAACGGCTTAAAAACAGAATCCTAATGTGATTTCTTTATAATGGGTGTGTTCCTTTTTTATCCTAGTGTCTAAACTCTTCTCCATGGCTGGACCCGCAAATAATATTCCTTTACGTGCTAAGGGGTATCTGGAGAGTGGGATAGGTTTACTAACTACCCTAACCTAATGCGTACCCTAACCCTAACCCCTACCCTAACCCTAACACGTACCCTAATCCTAACCCGTACCCTAAACCGAGCCCTAACCCTAACACGAACCCTAACCCTAACCCTAACCCATACCCTACGCCGTACCCGAACCCCTCCCCGAACCCCTACCCTAAGCCGTACCCTAACCCTAACCCTAAGCCTAACCCTAACCCTAGGCTACCCTTGACTGCTTCTGCCTCCAATAGATTTCCTAAGCACTAGTGTTTTAAGGAACAACTTAAAAAGAGAATCCTAATGTGATTTGTTTATAATGTATGTGTTCCTTATTTTATCCTAGTGTCTAAACTCTTCTCCATGGCTGGACCCGCAAATAATATTCCTTTACGTGCTAAGGGGTATCTAGAGAGTGGGATAGGTTTAATAACTACCCTAACCCTAACGCGTACCCTAACCCTAATCCCTACCCTAACCCTAACACGTACCCTAATCCTAACCCGTACCCTGAACCGAGCCCTAACCCTAACACTAACCCTAACCCTAACCCTAACCCATACCCTACGCCGTACCCGATCCCCTCCCCGAACCCGTACCCTAAGCCGTACCCTAAGCCTAACCCTAAGCCTAACCCTAACCCTAGGCTACCCTTGACTGCTTCTGCCTCCAATAGATTTCCTAAGCACTAGTGTTTGAAGGAACAGCTTAAAAAGAGAATCCTAATGTGATTTCTTTATAATGGGTGTGTTCCTTATCTTATCCTAGTGTCTAAACTCTTCTCCATGGCTGGACCCCCAAATAATATTCCTTTACGTGCTAAGGGGTATCTAGAGAGTGGGATAGGTTTAATAACTACCCTAACCCTAACGCGTACCCTAACCCTAACCCCTACCCTAACCCTAAAACGTACCCTAATCCTAACCCGTACACTAAACCGAGCCCTAACCCTACCTCAAACCCTAACCCTAACCCTAACACATACCCTACGCCGTACCCGAACCCCTCCCCGAACCCGTACCCTAAGCCGTACCCTAACCCTAACCCTAAGCCTAACCCTAACCCTAGGCTACCCTTGACTGCTTCTGCCTCCAATAGATTTCCTAAGCACTAGTGCTTTAAGGAAAAGCTTAAAAAGAGAATCCTAATGTGATTTCTTTATAATGGGTGTGTTCCTTATCTTATCCTAGTGTCTAAACTCTTCTCCATGGCTGGACCCCCAAATAATATTCCTTTACATGCTAAGGGGTATCTAGAGAGTGGGATAGGTTTAATAACTACCCTAACCCTAACGCGTACCCTAACCCTAACCCCTACCCTAACCCTAACACGTACCCTAATCGTAACCCGTACCCTAAACCGAGCCCTAACCCTAACACTAACCCTAACCCTAACCCTAACCCATACCCTACACCGTACCCGAACCCCTCCCCGAACCCGTACCCTAAGCCGTACCCTAACCCTAACCCTAAGCCTAACCCTAACCCTAGGCTACCCTTGACTGCTTCTGCCTCCAATAGATTTCCTAAGCACTAGTGTTTGAAGGAACAGCTTAAAAAGAGAATCCTAATGTGATTTCTTTATAATGGGTGTGTTCCTTATCTTATCCTAGTGTCTAAACTCTTCTCCATGTCTGGACCCCCAAATAATATTGCTTTACGTGCTAAGGGGTATCTAGAGAGTGGGATAGGTTTAATAACTACCCTAACCCTAACCCTAACCCCTACCCTAACCCTAACACGTACCCTAATCCTAACCCGTACCCTGAACCGAGCCCTAACCCTAACACTAACCCTAACCCTAACCCTAACCCATACCCTACGCCGTACCCGAACCCCTCCCCGAACCCGTACCCTAAGCCTAACCCTAAGCCTAACCCTAACCCTAGGCTACCCTTGACTGCTTCTGCCTCCAATAGATTTCCTAAGCACTAGTGTTTTAAGGAACGGCTTAAAAACAAAATCCTAATGTGATTTCTTTATAATGGGTGTGTTCTTTATCTTATCCTAGTGTCTAAACTCTTCTCCATGGCTGGACCCCCAAATAATATTCCTTTACGTGCTAAGGGGTATCTAGAGAGTGGGATAGGTTTAATAACTACCCTAACCCTAACGCGTACCCTAACCCTAACCCCTACCCTAACCCTAACACGTACCCTAATCCTAACCCGTACCCTAAACTGAGCCCTAACCCTAACACTAACCCTAACCCTAACCCTAACCCATACCCTACGCCGTTCCCGAACCCCTCCCCGAACCCGTACCCTAAGCCGTACCCTAAGCCTAACCCTAAGCCTAACCCTAACCCTAGGCTACCCTTGACTGCTTCTGCCTCCAATAGATTTCCTAAGCACTAGTGTTTGAAGGAACAGCTTAAAAAGAGAATCCTAATGTGATTTCTTTATAATGGGTGTGTTCCTTATCTTATCCTAGTGTCTAAACTCTTCTCCATGGCTGGACGCCCAAATAATATTCCTTTACGTGCTAAGGGGTATCTAGAGAGTGGGATAGGTTTAATAACTACCCTAACCCTAACGCGTACCCTAACCCTAACCCCTACCCTAACCCTAACACGTACCCTAATCCTAACCCATACACTAAACCGAGCCCTAACCCTAACTCAAACCCTAAGCCTAACCCATACCCTATGCCGTACCCGAACCCCTCCCCGAACCCGTAGCCTAAGCCGTACCCTAAGCCTAACCCTAAGCCTAACCCTAACCCTAGGCTACCCTTGACTGCTTCTGCCTCCAAGAGATTTCCTAAGCACTAGTGTTTGAAGGAACGGCTTAAAAAGAGAATCCTAATGTGATTTCTTTATAATGGGTGTGTTCCTTATCTTATCCTAGTGTCTAAACTCTTCTCCATGGCTGGACCCCCAAATAATATTCCTTTACGTGCTAAGGGGTATCTGGAGAGTGGGATAGGTTTAATAACTACCCTAACCCTAACACGTACCCTAACCCTAACCCCTACCCTAACCCTAACACGTACCCTAATCCTAACCCGTACCCTGAACCGAACCCTAACCCTAAGACTAACCCTAACCCTAACCCTAACCCATACCCTACGCCGTACCCGAACCCCTCCCCGAACCCGTACCCTAAGCCGTACCCTAAGCCTAACCCTAAGCCTAACCCTAACCCTAGGCTACCCTTGACTGCTTCTGCCTCCAATAGATTTCCTAAGCACTAGTGTTTTAAGGAACGGCTTAAAAACAGAATCCTAATGTGATTTCTTTATAATGGGTGTGTTCCTTATCTTATCCTAGTGTCTAAACTCTTCTCCATGGCTGGACCCGCAAATAATATTCCTTTACGTGCTAAGGGGTATCTAGAGAGTGGGATAGGTTTACTAACTACCCTAACCTAATGCGTACCCTAACCCTAACCCCTACCCTAACCCTAACACGTACCCTAATCCTAACCCGTACCCTGAACCGAGCCCTAACCCTAACACTAACCCTAACCCTAACCCTAACCCATACCCTACGCCGTACCCGAACCCCTCCCCGAACCCGTACCCTAAGCCGTACCCTAAGCCTAACCCTAAGCCTAACCCTAACCCTAGGCTACCCTTGACTGCTTCTGCCTCCAATAGATTTCCTAAGCACTAGTGTTTGAAGAAACAGCTTAAAAAGAGAATCCTAATGTGATTTCTTTATAATGGGTGTGTTCCTTATCTTATCCTAGTGTCTAAACTCTTCTCCATGGCTGGACCCCCAAATAATATTCCTTTACGTGCTAAGGGGTATCTAGAGAGTGGGATAGGTTTAATAACTACCCTAACCCTAACACGTACCCTAACCCTAACCCCTACCCTAACCCTAACACGTACCCTAATCCTAACCCGTACCCTGAACCGAGCCCTAACCCTAACACTAACCCTAACCCTAACCCTAACCCATACCCTACGCCGTACCCGAACCCCTCCCCGAACCCGTACCCTAAGCCGTACCCTAAGCCTAACCCTAAGCCTAACCCTAACCCTAGGCTACCCTTGACTGCTTCTGCCTCCAATAGATTTCCTAAGCACTAGTGTTTTAAGGAACGGCTTAAAAACAGAATCCTAATGTGATTTCTTTATAATGGGTGTGTTCCTTATCTTATCCTAGTGTCTAAACTCTTCTCCATGGCTAGACCCCCAAATAATATTCCTTTACGTGCTAAGGGGTATCTAGAGAGTGGGATAGGTTTAATAACTACCCTAACCCTAATGCGTACCCTAACCCTAACCCCTACCCTAACCCTAACACGTACCCTAATCCTAACCCGTACCCTAAACTGAGCCCTAACCCTAACACTAACCCTAACCCTAACCCTAACCCATACCCTATGCCGTACCCGAACCCCTCCCCGAACCCGTACCCTAAGCCATACCCTAAGCCTAACCCTAAACCTAACCCTAACCCTTGGCTACCCTTGACTGCTTCTGCCTCCAATAGATTTCCTAAGCACTAGTGTTTGAAGGAACAGCTTAAAAAGAGAATCCTAATGTGATTTCTTTATAATGGGTGTGTTCCTTATCTTATCCTAGTGTCTAAACTCTTCTCCATGGCTGGACCCACAAATAATATTCCTTTACGTGCTAAGGGGTATCTAGAGAGTGGGATAGGTTTAATAACTACCCTAACCCTAACGCGTACCCTAACCCTAACCCCTACCCTAACCCGAAAACGTACCCTAATCCTAAACCGTACACTAAACCGAGCCCTAACCCTAACTCAGACCCTAACCCTAACCCAAACCCTACGCCGTACCCGAACCCCTCCCCGAACCCGTACCCTAAGCCGTACCCTAAGCCTAACCCTAAGCCTAACCCTAACCCTAGGCTACCCTTGACTGCTTCTGCCTCCAATAGATTTCCTAAGCACTAGTGTTTGAAGGAACAGCTTAAAAAGAGAATCCTAATGTGATTTCTTTATAATGGGTGTGTTCCTTATCTTATCCTAGTGTCTAAACTCTTCTCCATTGCTGGACCCCCAAATAATATTCCTTTACGTGCTAAGGGGAATCTAGAGAGTGGGATAGGTTTAATAACTACCCTAACCCTAATGCGTACCCTAACCCTAACCCCTACCCTAACCCTAACACGTACCCTAATCCTAACCCGTACCCTAAACCGAGCCCTAACCCTAACACGAACCCTAACCCTAACCCTAACCCATACCCTACGCCGTACCCGAACCCCTCCCCGAACCCGTACCCTAAGCCGTACCCTAAGCCTAACCCTAAGCCTAACCCTAACCCTAGGCTACCCTTGACTGCTTCTGCCTCCAACAGATTTCCTAAGCACTAGTGTTTGAAGGAACAGCTTAAAAAGAGAATCCTAATGTGATTTCTTTATTATGGGTGTGTTCCTTATCTTATCCTAGTGTCTAAACTCTTCTCCATGGCTGGACCCCCAAATAATATTCCTTTACGTGCTAAGGGCTATCTAGAGAGTGGGATAGGTTTAATAACTACCCTAACCCTAACGCGTACCCTAAACCTAACCCCTACCCTAACCCTAACCCCTACCCTAACCCTAACACGTACCCTAATCCTAACCCGTACCTTAAACCGAGCCCTAACCCTAACACTAACCCTAACCATAACCCTAACCCATACCCTACGCCGTAACCGAACCCCTCCCCGAACCCGTAGCCTAAGCCGTACCCTAAGACTAACCCTAAGCCTAACCCTAACCCTAGGCTACCCTTGACTGCTTCTGCCTCCAATAGATTTCCTAAGCACTAGTGTTTGAAGGAACAGCTTAAAAAGAGAATCCTAATGTGATTTCTTTATAATTGGAGTGTTCCTTATCTTATCCTAGTGTCTAAACTCTTCTCCATGGCTGGACCCCCAAATAATATTCCTTTACGTGCTAACGGATATCTAGAGAGTGGGATAGGTTTAATAACTACCCTAACCCTAACACGTACCCTAACCCTAACCCCTACCCTAACCCTAACACGTACCCTAATCCTAACCCGTACCCTGAACCGAGCCCTAACCCTAACACTAACCCTAACCCTAACCCTAACCCATACCCTACGCCGTACCCGAACCCCTCCCCGAACCCGTACCCTAAGCCGTACCCTAAGCCTAACCCTAAGCCTAACCCTAACCCTAGGCTACCCTTGACTGCTTCTGCCTCCAATAGATTTCCTAAGCACTAGTGTTTTAAGGAACGGCTTAAAAACAGAATCCTAATGTGATTTCTTTATAATGGGTGTGTTCCTTATCTTATCCTAGTGTCTAAACTCTTCTCCATGGCTGGACCCCCAAATAATATTCCTTTACGTGCTAAGGGGTATCTAGAGAGTGGGATAGGTTTAATAACTACCCTAACCCTAACGCGTACCCTAACCCTAACCCCTACCCTAACCCTAACACGTACCCTAATCCTAACCCATACCCTAAACTGAGCCCTAACCCTAACACTAACCCTAACCCTAACCCTAACCCATACCCTACACCGTACCCGAACCCCTCCCCGAAACCGTACCCTAAGCCGTACCCTAACCCTAACCCTAAGCCTAACCCTAACCCTAGGCTACCCTTGACTGCTTCTGCCTCCAATAGATTTCCTAAGCACTAGTGTTTGAAGGAACAGCTTAAAAAGAGAATCCTAATGTGATTTCTTTATAATGGGTGTGTTCCTTATCTTATCCTAGTGTCTAAACTCTTCTCCATGGCTGGACCCCCAAATAATATTCCTTTACGTGCTAAGGGGTATCTAGAGAGTGGGATAGGTTTAATAACTACCCTAAACCTAACGCGTACCCTAACCCTAACCCCTACCCTAACCCTAACCCGTACCCTAATCCTAACCCGTACCCTAAACCGAGCCCTAACCCTAACACTAACCCTAACCCTAACCCTAACCCATACCCTACGCCGTACCCGAACCCCTCCCCGAACCCGTACCCTAAGCCGTACCCTAAGCCTAACCCTAAGCCTAACCCTAACCCTAGGCTACCCTTGACTGCTTCTGCCTCCAACAGATTTCCTAAGCACTAGTGTTTGAAGGAACAGCTTAAAAAGAGAATCCTAATGTGATTTCTTTATTATGGGTGTGTTCCTTATCTTATCCTAGTGTCTAAACTCTTCTCCATGGCTGGACCCCCAAATAATATTCCTTTACGTGCTAAGGGCTATCTAGAGAGTGGGATAGGTTTAATAACTACCCTAACCCTAACGCGTACCCTAACCCTAACCCCTGCCCTAACCCTAACACGTACCCTAATCCTAACCCGTACCCTAAACCGAGCCCTAACCCTAACACTAACCCTAACCCTAACCCTAACCCATACCCTACGCCGTACCCGAACCCCTCCCCGAACCCGTAGCCTAAGCCGTACCCTAAGACTAACCCTAAGCCTAACCCTAACCCTAGGCTACCCTTGACTGCTTCTGCCTCCAATAGATTTCCTAAGCACTAGTGTTTGAAGGAACAGCTTAAAAAGAGAATCCTAATGTGATTTCTTTATAATTGGAGTGTTCCTTATCTTATCCTAGTGTCTAAACTCTTCTCCATGGCTGGACCCCCAAATAATATTCCTTTACGTGCTAACGGATATCTAGAGAGTGGGATAGGTTTAATAACTACCCTAACCCTAACACGTACCCTAACCCTAACCCCTACCCTAACCCTAACACGTACCCTAATCCTAACCCGTACCCTGAACCGAGCCCTAACCCTAACACTAACCCTAACCCTAACCCTAACCCATACCCTACGCCGTACCCGAACCCCTCCCCGAACCCGTACCCTAAGCCGTACCCTAAGCCTAACCCTAAGCCTAACCCTAACCCTAGGCTACCCTTGACTGCTTCTGCCTCCAATAGATTTCCTAAGCACTAGTGTTTTAAGGAACGGCTTAAAAACAGAATCCTAATGTGATTTCTTTATAATGGGTGTGTTCCTTATCTTATCCTAGTGTCTAAACTCTTCTCCATGGCTGGACCCCCAAATAATATTCCTTTACGTGCTAAGGGGTATCTAGAGAGTGGGATAGGTTTAATAACTACCCTAACCCTAACGCGTACCCTAACCCTAACCCCTACCCTAACCCTAACACGTACCCTAATCCTAACCCATACCCTAAACTGAGCCCTAACCCTAACACTAACCCTAACCCTAACCCTAACCCATACCCTACACCGTACCCGAACCCCTCCCCGAAACCGTACCCTAAGCCGTACCCTAACCCTAACCCTAAGCCTAACCCTAACCCTAGGCTACCCTTGACTGCTTCTGCCTCCAATAGATTTCCTAAGCACTAGTGTTTGAAGGAACAGCTTAAAAAGAGAATCCTAATGTGATTTCTTTATAATGGGTGTGTTCCTTATCTTATCCTAGTGTCTAAACTCTTCTCCATGGCTGGACCCCCAAATAATATTCCTTTACGTGCTAAGGGGTATCTAGAGAGTGGGATAGGTTTAATAACTACCCTAAACCTAACGCGTACCCTAACCCTAACCCCTACCCTAACCCTAACCCGTACCCTAATCCTAACCCGTACCCTAAACCGAGCCCTAACCCTAACACTAACCCTAACCCTAACCCTAACCCATACCCTACGCCGTACCCGAACCCCTCCCCGAACCCGTACCCTAAGCCTAACCCTAAGTCTAACCCTAACCCTAGGCTACCCTTGACTGCTTCTGCCTCCAATAGATTTCCTAAGCACTAGTGTTTGAAGGAACAGCTTAAAAAGAGAATCCTAATGTGATTTCTTTATAATGGGTGTGTTCCTTATCTTATCCTAGTGTCTAAACTCTTCTCCATGGCTGGACCCCCAAATAATATTCCTTTACATGCTAAGGGGTATCTAGAGAGTGGGATAGGTTTAATAACTACCCTAACCCTAACGCGTACCCTAACCCTAACCCCTACCCTAACCCTAAAACGTACCCTAATCCTAACCCGTACAGTAAACCGAGCCCTAACCCTAACTCAAACACTAACCCTAACCCTAACCCAGTACCCTACGCCGTACCCGAACCCCTCCCCGAACCCGTACCCTAAGCCGTACCCTAACCCTAACCCTAAGCCTAACCCTAACCCTAGGCTACCCTTGACTGCTTCTGCCTCCAATAGATTTCCTAAGCACTAGTGTTTGAAGGAACAGCTTAAAAAGAGAATCCTAATGTGATTTCTTTATAATGGGTGTGTTCCTTATCTTATCCTAGTGTCTAAACTCTTCTCCATGGCTGGACCCCCAAATAATATTCCTTTAGGTGCTAAGGGGTATCTAGAGAGTGGGATAGGTTTAATAACTACCCTAACCCTAACACGTACCCTAACCCTAACCCCTACCCTAACCCTAACCCCTACCCTAACCCTAACACGTACCGTAATCCTAACCCGTACCCTGAACCGAGCCCTAACCCTAAGACTAAACCTAACCCTAACACTAACCCATACCCTACGCCGTACCCGAACCCCTCCCCGAACCCGTACCCTAAGCCGTACCCTAAGCCTAACCCTAAGCCTAACCCTAACCCTAGGCTACCCTTGACTGCTTCTGCCTCCAATAGATTTCCTAAGCACTAGTGTTTTAAGGAACGGCTTAAAAACAGAATCCTAATGTGATTTCTTTATAATGGGTGTGTTCCTTATTTATCCTAGTGTCTAAACTCTTCTCCATGGCTGGACCCGCAAATAATATTCCTTTACGTGCTAAGGGGTATCTAGAGAGTGGGATAGGTTTAATAACTACCCTAACCCTAACGCGTACCCTAACCCTAACCCCTACCCTAACCCTAACACGTACCCTAATCCTAACCCGTACCCTGAACCGAGCCCTAACCCTAACACTAACCCTAACCCTAACCCTAACCCATACCCTACGCCGTACCCGAACCCCTCCCCGAACCCGTAGCCTAAGCCGTACCCTAAGCCTAACCCTAAGCCTAACCCTAACCCTAGGCTACCCTTGACTGCTTCTGCCTCCGAGATTTCCTAAGCACTAGTGTTTGAAGAAACAGCTTAAAAAGAGAATCCTAATGTGATTTCTTTATAATGGGTGTGTTCCTTATCTTATCCTAGTGTCTAAACTCTTCTCCATGGCTGGACCCCCAAATAATATTCCTTTACGTGCTAAGGGGTATCTAGAGAGTGGGATAGGTTTAATAACTACCCTAACCCTAACACGTACCCTAACCCTAACCCCTACCCTAACCCTAACACGTACCCTAATCCTAACCCGTACCCTGAACCGAGCCCTAACCCTAACACTAACCCTAACCCTAACCCCTACCCTAACCCTAAAACGTACCCTAATCCTAACCCGTACACTAAACCGAGCCCTAACCCTAACTCAAACCCTAACCCTAACCCATACCCTACGCCGTACCCGAACCCCTCCCCGAACCCGTACCCTAAGCCGTACCCTAAGCCTAACCCTAAGCCTAACCCTAACCCTAGGCTACCCTTAACTGCTTCTGCCTCCAATAGATTTCCTAAGCACTAGTGTTTGAAGGAACAGCTTAAAAAGAGAATCCTAATGTGATTTCTTTATAATGGGTGTGTTCCTTATCTTATCCTAGTGTCTAAACTCTTCTCCATGGCTGGACCCCCAAATAATATTCCTTTACGTGCTAAGGGGTATCTAGAGAGTGGGATAGGTTTACTAACTACCCTAACCCTAATGCGTACCCTAACCCTAACCCCTACCCTAACCCTAACACGTACCCTAATCCTAACCCGTACCCTAAACCGAGCCCTAACCCTAACACGAACCCTAACCCTAACCCTAACCCATACCCTACGCCGTGCCCGAACCCCTCCCCGAACCCCTACCCTAAGCCGTACCCTAACCCTAACCCTAAGCCTATCCCTAACCGTAGGCTACCCTTGACTGCTTCTGCCTCCAATAGATTTCCTAAGCACTAGTGTTTGAAGGAACAGCTTAAAAAGAGAATCCTAATGTGATTTCTTTATAATGGGTGTGTTCCTTATCTTATCCTAGTGTCTAAACTCTTCTCCATGGCTGGACGCCCAAATAATATTCCTTTACGTGCTAAGGGGTATATAGAGAGTGGGATAGGTTTAATAACTACCCTAACCCTAAAGCGTACCCTAACCCTAACCCCTACCCTAACCCTAACACGTACCCTAATCCTAACCCGTACCCTAAACCGAGACCTAAAGCTAAAACTAACCCTAACCCTAACCCTAACCCATACCCTACGCCGTACCCGAACCCCTACACGAACCCGTACCCTAAGCCGTACCCTAACCCTAACCCTAAGCCTAACCCTAACCCTAGGCTACCCTTGACTGCTTCTGCCTCCAATAGATTTCCTAAGCACTAGTGCTTTAAGGAAAAGCTTAAAAAGAGAATCCTAATGTGATTTCTTTATAATGGGTGTGTTCCTTATCTTATCCTAGTGTCTAAACTCTTCTCCATGGCTGGACCCCCAAATAATATTCCTTTACATGCTAAGGGGTATCTAGAGAGTGGGATAGGTTTAATAACTACCCTAACCCTAACGCGTACCCTAACCCTAACCCCTACCCTAACCCTAACACGTACCCTAATCGTAACCCGTACCCTAAACCGAGCCCTAACCCTAACACTAACCCTAACCCTAACCCTAACCCATACCCTACACCGTACCCGAACCCCTCCCCGAACCCGTACCCTAAGCCGTACCCTAACCCTAACCCTAAGCCTAACCCTAACCCTAGGCTACCCTTGACTGCTTCTGCCTCCAATAGATTTCCTAAGCACTAGTGTTTGAAGGAACAGCTTAAAAAGAGAATCCTAATGTGATTTCTTTATAATGGGTGTGTTCCTTATCTTATCCTAGTGTCTAAACTCTTCTCCATGTCTGGACCCCCAAATAATATTGCTTTACGTGCTAAGGGGTATCTAGAGAGTGGGATAGGTTTAATAACTACCCTAACCCTAACCCTAACCCCTACCCTAACCCTAACACGTACCCTAATCCTAACCCGTACCCTGAACCGAGCCCTAACCCTAACACTAACCCTAACCCTAACCCTAACCCATACCCTACGCCGTACCCGAACCCCTCCCCGAACCCGTACCCTAAGCCTAACCCTAAGCCTAACCCTAACCCTAGGCTACCCTTGACTGCTTCTGCCTCCAATAGATTTCCTAAGCACTAGTGTTTTAAGGAACGGCTTAAAAACAGAATCCTAATGTGATTTCTTTATAATGGGTGTGTTCCTTATCTTATCCTAGTGTCTAAACTCTTCTCCATGGCTGGACCCCCAAATAATATTCCTTTACGTGCTAAGGGGTATCTAGAGAGTGGGATAGGTTTAATAACTACCCTAACCCTAACGCGTACCCTAACCCTAACCCCTACCCTAACCCTAACACGTACCCTAATCCTAACCCGTACCCTAAACCGAGCCCTAACCCTAACTCTAACCCTAACCCTAACCCAAAGCCTACGCCGTACCCGAACCCCTCCCCGAACCCGTACCCTAAGCCGTACCCTAAGCCTAACCCTAAGCCTAACCCTAACCCTAGGCTACCCTTGACTGCTTCTGCCTCCAATAGATTTCCTAAGCACTAGTGTTTGAAGGAACAGCTTAAAAAGAGAATCCTAATGTGATTTCTTTATAATGGGAGTGTTCCTTAGCTTATCCTAGTGTCTAAACTCTTCTCCATGGCTGGACCCCCAAATAATATTCCTTTACATGCTAAGGGGTATCTAGAGAGTGGGATAGGTTTAATAACTACCCTAACCCTAACGCGTACCCTAACCCTAACCCCTACCCTAACCCTAAAACGTACCCTAATCCTAACCCGTACACTAAACCGAGCCCTAACCCTAACTCAAACCCTAACCCTAACCCTAACCCATACCCTACGCCGTACCCGAACCCCTCCCCGAACCCGTACCCTAAGCCGTACCCTAACCCTAACCCTAAGCCTAACCCTAACCCTAGGCTACCCTTGACTGCTTCTGCCTCCAATAGATTTCCTAAGCACTAGTGTTTGAAGGAACAGCTTAAAAAGAGAATCCTAATGTGATTTCTTTATAATGGGTGTGTTCCTTATCTTATCCTAGTGTCTAAACTCTTCTCCATGGCTGGACCCGCAAATAATATTCCTTTACGTGCTAAGGGGTATCTAGAGAGTGGGATAGGTTTAATAACTACCCTAACCCTAACGCGTACCCTAACCCTAACCCCTACCCTAACCCTAACACGTACCCTAATCCTAACCCGTACACTAAACCGAGCCCTAACCCTAACTCAAACCCTAACCCTAACCCATACCCTACGCCGTACCCGAACCCCTCCCCGAACTCGTAGACTAAGCCGTACCCTAAGCCTAACCCTAAGCCTAACCCTAACCCTAGGCTACCCTTGACTGCTTCTGCCTCCAATAGATTTCCTAAGCACTAGTGTTTGAAGGAACAGCATAAAAAGAGAATCCTAATGTGATTTCTTTATAATGGGTGTGTTCCTTATCTTATCCTAGTGTCTAAACTCTTCTCCATGGCTGGACCCCCAAATAATATTCCTTTACGTGCTAAGGGGTATCTAGAGAGTGGGATAGGTTTAATAACTACCCTAACCCTAACACGTACCCTAACCCTAACCCCTACCCTAACCCTAACCCCTACCCTAACCCAAACACGTACCCTAATCCTAACCCGTACCCTGAACCGAGCCCTAACCCTAAGACTAACCCTAACCCTAACCCTAACCCATACCCTACGCCGTACCCGAACCCCTCCCCGAACCCGTACCCTAAGCCGTACCCTAAGCCTAACCCTAAGCCTAACCCTAACCCTAGGCTACCCTTGACTGCTTCTGCCTCCAATAGATTTCCTAAGCACTAGTGTTTTAAGGAACGGCTTAAAAACAGAATCCTAATGTGATTTCTTTATAATGGGTGTGTTCCTTATTTATCCTAGTGTCTAAACTCTTCTCCATGGCTGGACCCGCAAATAATATTCCTTTACGTGCTAAGGGGTATCTAGAGAGTGGGATAGGTTTACTAACTACCCTAACCTAATGCGTACCCTAACCCTAACCCCTACCCTAACCCTAACACGTACCCTAATCCTAACCCGTACCCTAAACCGAGCCCTAACCCTAACACGAACCCTAACCCTAACCCTAACCCATACCCTACGCCGTACCCGAACCCCTCCCCGAACCCCTACCCTAAGCCGTACCCTAACCCTAACCCTAAGCCTAACCCTAACCCTAGGCTACCCTTGACTGCTTCTGCCTCCAATAGATTTCCTAAGCACTAGTGTTTGAAGGAACAGCTTAAAAAGAGAATCCTAATGTGATTTCTTTATTATGGGTGTGTTCCTTATCTTATCCTAGTGTCTAAACTCTTCTCCATGGCTGGACCCCCAAATAATATTCCTTTACGTGCTAAGGGCTATCTAGAGAGTGGGATAGGTTTAATAACTACCCTAACCCTAACACGTACCCTAACCCTAACCCCTACCCTAACCCTAACACGTACCCTAATCCTAACCCGTACCCTGAACCGAGCCCTAACCCTAACACTAACCCTAACCCTAACCCTAACCCATACCCTACGCCGTACCCGAACCCCTCCCCGAACCCGTACCCTAAGCCGTACCCTAAGCCTAACCCTAAGCCTAACCCTAACCCTAGGCTACCCTTGACTGCTTCTGCCTCCAATAGATTTCCTAAGCACTAGTGTTTTAAGGAACGGCTTAAAAACAGAATCCTAATGTGATTTCTTTATAATGGGTGTGTTCCTTATCTTATCCTAGTGTCTAAACTCTTCTCCATGGCTGGACCCCCAAATAATATTCCTTTACGTGCTAAGGGGTATCTAGAGAGTGGGATAGGTTTAATAACTACCCTAACCCTAACGCGTACCCTAACCCTAACCCCTACCCTAACCCTAACACGTACCCTAATCCTAACCCATACCCTAAACTGAGCCCTAACCCTAACACTAACCCTAACCCTAACCCTAACCCATACCCTACACCGTACCCGAACCCCTCCCCGAAACCGTACCCTAAGCCGTACCCTAACCCTAACCCTAAGCCTAACCCTAACCCTAGGCTACCCTTGACTGCTTCTGCCTCCAATAGATTTCCTAAGCACTAGTGTTTGAAGGAACAGCTTAAAAAGAGAATCCTAATGTGATTTCTTTATAATGGGTGTGTTCCTTATCTTATCCTAGTGTCTAAACTCTTCTCCATGGCTGGACCCCCAAATAATATTCCTTTACGTGCTAAGGGGTATCTAGAGAGTGGGATAGGTTTAATAACTACCCTAAACCTAACGCGTACCCTAACCCTAACCCCTACCCTAACCCTAACCCGTACCCTAATCCTAACCCGTACCCTAAACCGAGCCCTAACCCTAACACTAACCCTAACCCTAACCCTAACCCATACCCTACGCCGTACCCGAACCCCTCCCCGAACCCGTACCCTAAGCCTAACCCTAAGTCTAAACCTAACCCTAGGCTACCCTTGACTGCTTCTGCCTCCAATAGATTTCCTAAGCACTAGTGTTTGAAGGAACAGCTTAAAAAGAGAATCCTAATGTGATTTCTTTATAATGGGTGTGTTCCTTATCTTATCCTAGTGTCTAAACTCTTCTCCATGGCTGGACCCCCAAATAATATTCCTTTACATGCTAAGGGGTATCTAGAGAGTGGGATAGGTTTAATAACTACCCTAACCCTAACGCGTACCCTAACCCTAACCCCTACCCTAACCCTAAAACGTACCCTAATCCTAACCCGTACAGTAAACCGAGCCCTAACCCTAACTCAAACCCTAACCCTAACCCTAACCCAGTACCCTACGCCGTACCCGAACCCCTCCCCGAACCCATACCCTAAGCCGTACCCTAACCCTAACCCTAAGCCTAACCCTAACCCTAGGCTACCCTTGACTGCTTCTGCCTCCAATAGATTTCCTAAGCACTAGTGTTTGAAGGAACAGCTTAAAAAGAGAATCCTAATGTGATTTCTTTATAATGGGTGTGTTCCTTATCTTATCCTAGTGTCTAAACTCTTCTCCATGGCTGGACCCCCAAATAATATTCCTTTAGGTGCTAAGGGGTATCTAGAGAGTGGGATAGGTTTAATAACTACCCTAACCCTAACACGTACCCTAACCCTAACCCCTACCCTAACCCTAACCTCTACCCTAACCCTAACACGTACCGTAATCCTAACCCGTACCCTGAACCGAGCCCTAACCCTAAGACTAAACCTAACCCTAACACTAACCCATACCCTACGCCGTACCCGAACCCCTCCCCGAACCCGTACCCTAAGCCGTACCCTAAGCCTAACCCTAACCCTAGGCTACCCTTGACTGCTTCTGCCTCCAATAGATTTCCTAAGCACTAGTGTTTTAAGGAACGGCTTAAAAACAGAATCCTAATGTGATTTCTTTATAATGGGTGTGTTCCTTATTTATCCTAGTGTCTAAACTCTTCTCCATGGCTGGACCCGCAAATAATATTCCTTTACGTGCTAAGGGGTATCTAGAGAGTGGGATAGGTTTACTAACTACCCTAACCTAATGCGTACCCTAACCCTAACCCCTACCCTAACCCTAACACGTACCCTAATCCTAACCCGTACCCTAAACCGAGCCCTAACCCTAACACGAACCCTAACCCTAACCCTAACCCATACCCTACGCCGTACCCGAACCCCTCCCCGAACCCCTACCCTAAGCCGTACCCTAACCCTAACCCTAAGCCTAACCCTAACCCTAGGCTACCCTTGACTGCTTCTGCCTCCAATAGATTTCCTAAGCACTAGTGTTTTAAGGAACAACTTAAAAAGAGAATCCTAATGTGATTTGTTTATAATGTATGTGTTCCTTATTTTATCCTAGTGTCTAAACTCTTCTCCATGGCTGGACCCCCAAATAATATTCCTTTACGTGCTAAGGGGTATCTAGAGAGTGGGATAGGTTTAATAACTACCCTAACCCTAACGCGTACCCTAACCCTAACCCCTACCCTAACCCTAACACGTACCCTAATCCTAACCCGTACCCTGAACCGAGCCCTAACCCTAACACTAACCCTAACCCTAACCCTAACCCATACCCTACGCCGTACCCGAACCCCTCCCCGAACCCGTAGCCTAAGCCGTACCCTAAGCCTAACCCTAAGCCTAACCCTAACCCTAGGCTACCCTTGACTGCTTCTGCCTCCGAGATTTCCTAAGCACTAGTGTTTGAAGAAACAGCTTAAAAAGAGAATCCTAATGTGATTTCTTTATAATGGGTGTGTTCCTTATCTTATCCTAGTGTCTAAACTCTTCTCCATGGCTGGACCCCCAAATAATATTCCTTTACGTGCTAAGGGGTATCTAGAGAGTGGGATAGGTTTAATAACTACCCTAACCCTAACACGTACCCTAACCCTAACCCCTACCCTAACCCTAACACGTACCCTAATCCTAACCCGTACCCTGAACCGAGCCCTAACCCTAACACTAACCCTAACCCTAACCCCTACCCTAACCCTAAAACGTACCCTAATCCTAACCCGTACACTAAACCGAGCCCTAACCCTAACTCAAACCCTAACCCTAACCCATACCCTACGCCGTACCCGAACCCCTCCCCGAACCCGTAGCCTAAGCCGTACCCTAAGCCTAACCCTAAGCCTAACCCTAACCCTAGGCTACCCTTAACTGCTTCTGCCTCCAATAGATTTCCTAAGCACTAGTGTTTGAAGGAACAGCTTAAAAAGAGAATCCTAATGTGATTTCTTTATAATGGGTGTGTTCCTTATCTTATCCTAGTGTCTAAACTCTTCTCCATGGCTGGACCCCCAAATAATATTCCTTTACGTGCTAAGGGGTATCTAGAGAGTGGGATAGGTTTAATAACTACCCTAACCCTAACGCGTACCCTAACCCTAACCCCTACCCTAACCCTAACACGTACCCTAATCCTAACCCGTACCCTAAACCGAGCCCTAACCCTAACTCTAACCCTAACCCTAACCCAAAGCCTACGCCGTACCCGAACCCCTCCCCGAACCCGTACCCTAAGCCGTACCCTAAGCCTAACCCTAAGCCTAACCCTAACCCTAGGCTACCCTTGACTGCTTCTGCCTCCAATAGATTTCCTAAGCACTAGTGTTTGAAGGAACAGCTTAAAAAGAGAATCCTAATGTGATTTCTTTATAATGGGAGTGTTCCTTAGCTTATCCTAGTGTCTAAACTCTTCTCCATGGCTGGACCCCCAAATAATATTCCTTTACATGCTAAGGGGTATCTAGAGAGTGGGATAGGTTTAATAACTACCCTAACCCTAACGCGTACCCTAACCCTAACCCCTACCCTAACCCTAAAACGTACCCTAATCCTAACCCGTACACTAAACCGAGCCCTAACCCTAACTCAAACCCTAACCCTAACCCTAACCCATACCCTACGCCGTACCCGAACCCCTCCCCGAACCCGTACCCTAAGCCGTACCCTAACCCTAACCCTAAGCCTAACCCTAACCCTAGGCTACCCTTGACTGCTTCTGCCTCCAATAGATTTCCTAAGCACTAGTGTTTGAAGGAACAGCTTAAAAAGAGAATCCTAATGTGATTTCTTTATAATGGGTGTGTTCCTTATCTTATCCTAGTGTCTAAACTCTTCTCCATGGCTGGACCCGCAAATAATATTCCTTTACGTGCTAAGGGGTATCTAGAGAGTGGGATAGGTTTAATAACTACCCTAACCCTAACGCGTACCCTAACCCTAACCCCTACCCTAACCCTAACACGTACCCTAATCCTAACCCGTACACTAAACCGAGCCCTAACCCTAACTCAAACCCTAACCCTAACCCATACCCTACGCCGTACCCGAACCCCTCCCCGAACTCGTAGACTAAGCCGTACCCTAAGCCTAACCCTAAGCCTAACCCTAACCCTAGGCTACCCTTGACTGCTTCTGCCTCCAATAGATTTCCTAAGCACTAGTGTTTGAAGGAACAGCATAAAAAGAGAATCCTAATGTGATTTCTTTATAATGGGTGTGTTCCTTATCTTATCCTAGTGTCTAAACTCTTCTCCATGGCTGGACCCCCAAATAATATTCCTTTACGTGCTAAGGGGTATCTAGAGAGTGGGATAGGTTTAATAACTACCCTAACCCTAACACGTACCCTAACCCTAACCCCTACCCTAACCCTAACCCCTACCCTAACCCAAACACGTACCCTAATCCTAACCCGTACCCTGAACCGAGCCCTAACCCTAAGACTAACCCTAACCCTAACCCTAACCCATACCCTACGCCGTACCCGAACCCCTCCCCGAACCCGTACCCTAAGCCGTACCCTAAGCCTAACCCTAAGCCTAACCCTAACCCTAGGCTACCCTTGACTGCTTCTGCCTCCAATAGATTTCCTAAGCACTAGTGTTTTAAGGAACGGCTTAAAAACAGAATCCTAATGTGATTTCTTTATAATGGGTGTGTTCCTTATTTATCCTAGTGTCTAAACTCTTCTCCATGGCTGGACCCGCAAATAATATTCCTTTACGTGCTAAGGGGTATCTAGAGAGTGGGATAGGTTTACTAACTACCCTAACCTAATGCGTACCCTAACCCTAACCCCTACCCTAACCCTAACACGTACCCTAATCCTAACCCGTACCCTAAACCGAGCCCTAACCCTAACACGAACCCTAACCCTAACCCTAACCCATACCCTACGCCGTACCCGAACCCCTCCCCGAACCCCTACCCTAAGCCGTACCCTAACCCTAACCCTAAGCCTAACCCTAACCCTAGGCTACCCTTGACTGCTTCTGCCTCCAATAGATTTCCTAAGCACTAGTGTTTTAAGGAACAACTTAAAAAGAGAATCCTAATGTGATTTGTTTATAATGTATGTGTTCCTTATTTTATCCTAGTGTCTAAACTCTTCTCCATGGCTGGACCCCCAAATAATATTCCTTTACGTGCTAAGGGGTATCTAGAGAGTGGGATAGGTTTAATAACTACCCTAACCCTAACGCGTACCCTAACCCTAACCCCTACCCTAACCCTAACACGTACCCTAATCCTAACCCGTACCCTGAACCGAGCCCTAACCCTAACACTAACCCTAACCCTAACCCTAACCCATACCCTACGCCGTACCCGAACCCCTCCCCGAACCCGTAGCCTAAGCCGTACCCTAAGCCTAACCCTAAGCCTAACCCTAACCCTAGGCTACCCTTGACTGCTTCTGCCTCCGAGATTTCCTAAGCACTAGTGTTTGAAGAAACAGCTTAAAAAGAGAATCCTAATGTGATTTCTTTATAATGGGTGTGTTCCTTATCTTATCCTAGTGTCTAAACTCTTCTCCATGGCTGGACCCCCAAATAATATTCCTTTACGTGCTAAGGGGTATCTAGAGAGTGGGATAGGTTTAATAACTACCCTAACCCTAACACGTACCCTAACCCTAACCCCTACCCTAACCCTAACACGTACCCTAATCCTAACCCGTACCCTGAACCGAGCCCTAACCCTAACACTAACCCTAACCCTAACCCCTACCCTAACCCTAAAACGTACCCTAATCCTAACCCGTACACTAAACCGAGCCCTAACCCTAACTCAAACCCTAACCCTAACCCATACCCTACGCCGTACCCGAACCCCTCCCCGAACCCGTAGCCTAAGCCGTACCCTAAGCCTAACCCTAAGCCTAACCCTAACCCTAGGCTACCCTTAACTGCTTCTGCCTCCAATAGATTTCCTAAGCACTAGTGTTTGAAGGAACAGCTTAAAAAGAGAATCCTAATGTGATTTCTTTATAATGGGTGTGTTCCTTATCTTATCCTAGTGTCTAAACTCTTCTCCATGGCTGGACCCCCAAATAATATTCCTTTACGTGCTAAGGGGTATCTAGAGAGTGGGATAGGTTTAATAACTACCCTAACCCTAACGCGTACCCTAACCCTAACCCCTACCCTAACCCTAACACGTACCCTAATCCTAACCCGTACCCTAAACCGAGCCCTAACCCTAACTCTAACCCTAACCCTAACCCAAAGCCTACGCCGTACCCGAACCCCTCCCCGAACCCGTACCCTAAGCCGTACCCTAAGCCTAACCCTAAGCCTAACCCTAACCCTAGGCTACCCTTGACTGCTTCTGCCTCCAATAGATTTCCTAAGCACTAGTGTTTGAAGGAACAGCTTAAAAAGAGAATCCTAATGTGATTTCTTTATAATGGGTGTGTTCCTTATCTTATCCTAGTGTCTAAACTCTTCTCCATGGCTGGACCCGCAAATAATATTCCTTTACGTGCTAAGGGGTATCTAGAGAGTGGGATAGGTTTAATAACTACCCTAACCCTAACGCGTACCCTAACCCTAACCCCTACCCTAACCCTAACACGTACCCTAATCCTAACCCGTACACTAAACCGAGCCCTAACCCTAACTCAAACCCTAACCCTAACCCATACCCTACGCCGTACCCGAACCCCTCCCCGAACTCGTAGACTAAGCCTTACCCTAAGCCTAACCCTAAGCCTAACCCTAACCCTAGGCTACCCTTGACTGCTTCTGCCTCCAATAGATTTCCTAAGCACTAGTGTTTGAAGGAACAGCATAAAAAGAGAATCCTAATGTGATTTCTTTATAATGGGTGTGTTCCTTATCTTATCCTAGTGTCTAAACTCTTCTCCATGGCTGGACCCCCAAATAATATTCCTTTACGTGCTAAGGGGTATCTAGAGAGTGGGATAGGTTTAATAACTACCCTAACCCTAACACGTACCCTAACCCTAACCCCTACCCTAACCCTAACCCCTACCCTAACCCAAACACGTACCCTAATCCTAACCCGTACCCTGAACCGAGCCCTAACCCTAAGACTAACCCTAACCCTAACCCTAACCCATACCCTACGCCGTACCCGAACCCCTCCCCGAACCCGTACCCTAAGCCGTACCCTAAGCCTAACCCTAAGCCTAACCCTAACCCTAGGCTACCCTTGACTGCTTCTGCCTCCAATAGATTTCCTAAGCACTAGTGTTTTAAGGAACGGCTTAAAAACAGAATCCTAATGTGATTTCTTTATAATGGGTGTGTTCCTTATTTATCCTAGTGTCTAAACTCTTCTCCATGGCTGGACCCGCAAATAATATTCCTTTACGTGCTAAGGGGTATCTAGAGAGTGGGATAGGTTTACTAACTACCCTAACCTAATGCGTACCCTAACCCTAACCCCTACCCTAACCCTAACACGTACCCTAATCCTAACCCGTACCCTAAACCGAGCCCTAACCCTAACACGAACCCTAACCCTAACCCTAACCCATACCCTACGCCGTACCCGAACCCCTCCCCGAACCCCTACCCTAAGCCGTACCCTAACCCTAACCCTAAGCCTAACCCTAACCCTAGGCTACCCTTGACTGCTTCTGCCTCCAATAGATTTCCTAAGCACTAGTGTTTTAAGGAACAACTTAAAAAGAGAATCCTAATGTGATTTGTTTATAATGTATGTGTTCCTTAATTTATCCTAGTGTCTAAACTCTTCTCCATGGCTGGACCCGCAAATAATATTCCTTTACGTGCTAAGGGGTATCTAGAGAGTGGGATAGGTTTAATAACTACCCTAACCCTAACGCGTACCCTAACCCTAACCCCTACCCTAACCCTAACACGTACCCTAATCCTAACCCGTACCCTGAACCGAGCCCTAACCCTAACACTAACCCTAACCCTAACCCTAACCCATACCCTACGCCGTACCCGAACCCCTCCCCGAACCCGTACCCTAAGCCGTACCCTAAGCCTAACCCTAAGCCTAACCCTAACCCTAGGCTACCCTTGACTGCTTCTGCCTCCAATAGATTTCCTAAGCACTAGTGTTTGAAGGAACAGCTTAAAAAGAGAATCCTAATGTGATTTCTTTATAATGGGTGTGTTCCTTATCTTATCCTAGTGTCTAAACTCTTCTCCATGGCTGGACCCCCAAATAATATTCCTTTACGTGCTAAGGGGTATCTAGAGAGTGGGATAGGTTTAATAACTACCCTAACCCTAACGCGTACCCTAACCCTAACCCCTACCCTAACCCTAAAACGTACCCTAATCCTAACCCGTACACTAAACCGAGCCCTAACCCTAACTCAAACCCTAACCCTAACCCTAACCCATACCCTACGCCGTACCCGAACCCCTCCCCGAACCCGTACCCTAAGCCGTACCCTAACCCTAACCCTAAGCCTAACCCTAACCCTAGGCTACCCTTGACTGCTTCTGCCTCCAATAGATTTCCTAAGCACTAGTGTTTGAAGGAACAGCTTAAAAAGAGAATCCTAATGTGATTTCTTTATAATGGGTGTGTTCCTTATCTTATCCTAGTGTCTAAACTCTTCTCCATGGCTGGACCCGCAAATAATATTCCTTTACGTGCTAAGGGGTATCTAGAGAGTGGGATAGGTTTACTAACTACCCTAACCCTAATGCGTACCCTAACCCTAACCCCTACCCTAACCCTAACACGTACCCTAATCCTAACCCGTACCCTAAACCGAGCCCTAACCCTAACACGAACCCTAACCCTAACCCTAACCCATACCCTACGCCGTGCCCGAACCCCTCCCCGAACCCCTACCCTAAGCCGTACCCTAACCCTAACCCTAAGCCTAACCCTAACCGTAGGCTACCCTTGACTGCTTCTGCCTCCAATAGATTTCCTAAGCACTAGTGTTAGAAGGAACAGCTTAAAAAGAGAATCCTAATGTGATTTCTTTATAATGGGTGTGTTCCTTATCTTATCCTAGTGTCTAAACTCTTCTCCATGGCTGGACGCCCAAATAATATTCCTTTACGTGCTAAGGGGTATATAGAGAGTGGGATAGGTTTAATAACTACCCTAACCCTAAAGCGTACCCTAACCCTAACCCCTACCCTAACCCTAACACGTACCCTAATCCTAACCCGTACCCTAAACCGAGACCTAAAGCTAAAACTAACCCTAACCCTAACCCTAACCCATACCCTACGCCGTACCCGAACCCCTACACGAACCCGTACCCTAAGCCGTACCCTAACCCTAACCCTAAGCCTAACCCTAACCCTAGGCTACCCTTGACTGCTTCTGCCTCCAATAGATTTCCTAAGCACTAGTGCTTTAAGGAAAAGCTTAAAAAGAGAATCCTAATGTGATTTCTTTATAATGGGTGTGTTCCTTATCTTATCCTAGTGTCTAAACTCTTCTCCATGGCTGGACCCCCAAATAATATTCCTTTACATGCTAAGGGGTATCTAGAGAGTGGGATAGGTTTAATAACTACCCTAACCCTAACGCGTACCCTAACCCTAACCCCTACCCTAACCCTAACACGTACCCTAATCGTAACCCGTACCCTAAACCGAGCCCTAACCCTAACACTAACCCTAACCCTAACCCTAACCCATACCCTACACCGTACCCGAACCCCTCCCCGAACCCGTACCCTAAGCCGTACCCTAACCCTAACCCTAAGCCTAACCCTAACCCTAGGCTACCCTTGACTGCTTCTGCCTCCAATAGATTTCCTAAGCACTAGTGTTTGAAGGAACAGCTTAAAAAGAGAATCCTAATGTGATTTCTTTATAATGGGTGTGTTCCTTATCTTATCCTAGTGTCTAAACTCTTCTCCATGTCTGGACCCCCAAATAATATTGCTTTACGTGCTAAGGGGTATCTAGAGAGTGGGATAGGTTTAATAACTACCCTAACCCTAACCCTAACCCCTACCCTAACCCTAACACGTACCCTAATCCTAACCCGTACCCTGAACCGAGCCCTAACCCTAACACTAACCCTAACCCTAACCCTAACCCATACCCTACGCCGTACCCGAACCCCTCCCCGAACCCGTACCCTAAGCCTAACCCTAAGCCTAACCCTAACCCTAGGCTACCCTTGACTGCTTCTGCCTCCAATAGATTTCCTAAGCACTAGTGTTTTAAGGAACGGCTTAAAAACAGAATCCTAATGTGATTTCTTTATAATGGGTGTGTTCCTTATCTTATCCTAGTGTCTAAACTCTTCTCCATGGCTGGACCCCCAAATAATATTCCTTTACGTGCTAAGGGGTATCTAGAGAGTGGGATAGGTTTAATAACTACGCTAACCCTAACACGTACCCTAACCCTAACCCCTACCCTAACCCTAACACGTACCCTAATCCTAACCCGTACCCTGAACCGAGCCCTAACCCTAACACTAACCCTAACCCTAACCCTAACCCATACCCTACGCCGTACCCGAACCCCTCCCCGAACCCGTACCCTAAGCCGTACCCTAAGCCTAACCCTAAGCCTAACCCTAACCCTAGGCTACCCTTGACTGCTTCTGCCTCCAATAGATTTCCTAAGCACTAGTGTTTGAAGGAACAGCTTAAAAAGAGAATCCTAATGTGATTTCTTTATAATGGGTGTGTTCCTTATCTTATCCTAGTGTCTAAACTCTTCTCCATGGCTGGACCCACAAATAATATACCTTTACGTGCTAAGGGGTATCTAGAGAGTGGGATAGGTTTAATAACTACCCTAACCCTAACGCGTACCCTAACCCTAACCCCTACCCTAACCCTAAAACGTACCCTAATCCTAACCCGTACACTAAACCGAGCCCTAACCCTAACTCAAACCCTAACCCTAACCCATACCCTACGCCGTACCCGAACCCCTCCCCGAACCCGTACCCTAAGCCGTACCCTAAGCCTAACCCTAAGCCTAACCCTAACCCTAGGCTACCCTTAACTGCTTCTGCCTCCAATAGATTTCCTAAGCACTAGTGTTTGAAGGAACAGCTTAAAAAGAGAATCCTAATGTGATTTCTTTATAATGGGTGTGTTCCTTATCTTATCCTAGTGTCTAAACTCTTCTCCATGGCTGGACCCCCAAATAATATTCCTTTACGTGCTAAGGGGTATCTAGAGAGTGGGATAGGTTTAATAACTACCCTAACCCTAACGCGTACCCTAACCCTAACCCCTACCCTAACCCTAAAACGTACCCTAATCCTAACCCGTACACTAAACCGAGCCCTAACCCTAACTCAAACCCTAACCCTAACCCTAACCCATACCCTACGCCGTACCCGAACCCCTCCCCGAACCCGTACCCTAAGCCGTACCCTAACCCTAACCCTAAGCCTAACCCTAACCCTAGGCTACCCTTGACTGCTTCTGCCTCCAATAGATTTCCTAAGCACTAGTGTTTGAAGGAACAGCTTAAAAAGAGAATCCTAATGTGATTTCTTTATAATGGGTGTGTTCCTTATCTTATCCTAGTGTCTAAACACTTCTCCATGGCTGGACCCGCAAATAATATTCCTTTACGTGCTAAGGGGTATCTAGAGAGTGGGATAGGTTTAATAACTACCCTAACCCTAACGCGTACCCTAACCCTAACCCCTACCCTAACCCTAACACGTACCCTAATCCTAACCCGTACACTAAACCGAGCCCTAACCCTAACTCAAACCCTAACCCTAACCCATACCCTACGCCATACCCGAACCCCTCCCCGAACTCGTAGACTAAGCCGTACCCTAAGCCTAACCCTAAGCCTAACCCTAACCCTAGGCTACCCTTGACTGCTTCTGCCTCCAATAGATTTCCTAAGCACTAGTGTTTGAAGGAACAGCATAAAAAGAGAATCCTAATGTGATTTCTTTATAATGGGTGTGTTCCTTATCTTATCCTAGTGTCTAAACTCTTCTCCATGGCTGGACCCCCAAATAATATTCCTTTACGTGCTAAGGGGTATCTAGAGAGTGGGATAGGTTTAATAACTACCCTAACCCTAACACGTACCCTAACCCTAACCCCTACCCTAACCCTAACCCCTACCCTAACCCAAACACGTACCCTAATCCTAACCCGTACCCTAAACCGAGCCCTAACCCTAACACGAACCCTAACCCTAACCCTAACCCATACCCTACGCCGTACCCGAACCCCTCCCCGAACCCCTACCCTAAGCCGTACCCTAACCCTAACCCTAAGCCTAACCCTAACCCTAGGCTACCCTTGACTGCTTCTGCCTCCAATAGATTTCCTAAGCACTAGTGTTTTAAGGAACAACTTAAAAAGAGAATCCTAATGTGATTTGTTTATAATGTATGTGTTCCTTATTTTATCCTAGTGTCTAAACTCTTCTCCATGGCTGGACCCGCAAATAATATTCCTTTACGTGCTAAGGGGTATCTAGAGAGTGGGATAGGTTTAATAACTACCCTAACCCTAACGCGTACCCTAACCCTAACCCCTACCCTAACCCTAACACGTACCCTAATCCTAACCCGTACCCTGAACCGAGCCCTAACCCTAACACTAACCCTAACCCTAACCCTAACCCATACCCTACGCCGTACCCGAACCCCTCCCCGAACCCGTACCCTAAGCCGTACCCTAAGCCTAACCCTAAGCCTAACCCTAACCCTAGGTTACCCTTGACTGCTTCTGCCTCCAATAGATTTCCTAAGCACTAGTGTTTGAAGGAACAGCTTAAAAAGAGAATCCTAATGTGATTTCTTTATAATGGGTGTGTTCCTTATCTTATCCTAGTGTCTAAACTCTTCTCCATGGCTGGACCCCCAAATAATATTCCTTTACGTGCTAAGGGGTATCTAGAGAGTGGGATAGGTTTAATAACTACCCTAACCCTAACGCGTACCCTAACCCTAACCCCTACCCTAACCCTAAAACGTACCCTAATCCTAACCCGTACACTAAACCGAGCCCTAACCCTAACTCAAACCCTAACCCTAACCCTAACCCATACCCTACGCCGTACCCGAACCCCTCCCCGAACCCGTACCCTAAGCCGTACCCTAACCCTAACCCTAAGCCTAACCCTAACCCTAGGCTACCCTTGACTGCTTCTGCCTCCAATAGATTTCCTAAGCACTAGTGTTTGAAGGAACAGCTTAAAAAGAGAATCCTAATGTGATTTCTTTATAATGGGTGTGTTCCTTATCTTATCCTAGTGTCTAAACTCTTCTCCATGGCTGGACCCGCAAATAATATTCCTTTACGTGCTAAGGGGTATCTAGAGAGTGGGATAGGTTTACTAACTACCCTAACCCTAATGCGTACCCTAACCCTAACCCCTACCCTAACCCTAACACGTACCCTAATCCTAACCCGTACCCTAAACCGAGCCCTAACCCTAACACGAACCCTAACCCTAACCCTAACCCATACCCTACGCCGTGCCCGAACCCCTCCCCGAACCCCTACCCTAAGCCGTACCCTAACCCTAACCCTAAGCCTAACCCTAACCGTAGGCTACCCTTGACTGCTTCTGCCTCCAATAGATTTCCTAAGCACTAGTGTTTGAAGGAACAGCTTAAAAAGAGAATCCTAATGTGATTTCTTTATAATGGGTGTGTTCCTTATTTTATCCTAGTGTCTAAACTCTTCTCCATGGCTGGACCCGCAAATAATATTCCTTTACGTGCTAAGGGGTATCTAGAGAGTGGGATAGGTTTAATAACTACCCTAACCCTAACGCGTACCCTAACCCTAACCCCTACCCTAACCCTAACACGTACCCTAATCCTAACCCGTACCCTGAACCGAGCCCTAACCCTAACACTAACCCTAACCCTAACCCTAACCCATACCCTACGCCGTACCCGAACCCCTCCCCGAACCCGTACCCTAAGCCGTACCCTAAGCCTAACCCTAAGCCTAACCCTAACCCTAGGTTACCCTTGACTGCTTCTGCCTCCAATAGATTTCCTAAGCACTAGTGTTTGAAGGAACAGCTTAAAAAGAGAATCCTAATGTGATTTCTTTATAATGGGTGTGTTCCTTATCTTATCCTAGTGTCTAAACTCTTCTCCATGGCTGGACCCCCAAATAATATTCCTTTACGTGCTAAGGGGTATCTAGAGAGTGGGATAGGTTTAATAACTACCCTAACCCTAACGCGTACCCTAACCCTAACCCCTACCCTAACCCTAAAACGTACCCTAATCCTAACCCGTACACTAAACCGAGCCCTAACCCTAACTCAAACCCTAACCCTAACCCTAACCCATACCCTACGCCGTACCCGAACCCCTCCCCGAACCCGTACCCTAAGCCGTACCCTAACCCTAACCCTAAGCCTAACCCTAACCCTAGGCTACCCTTGACTGCTTCTGCCTCCAATAGATTTCCTAAGCACTAGTGTTTGAAGGAACAGCTTAAAAAGAGAATCCTAATGTGATTTCTTTATAATGGGTGTGTTCCTTATCTTATCCTAGTGTCTAAACTCTTCTCCATGGCTGGACCCGCAAATAATATTCCTTTACGTGCTAAGGGGTATCTAGAGAGTGGGATAGGTTTACTAACTACCCTAACCCTAATGCGTACCCTAACCCTAACCCCTACCCTAACCCTAACACGTACCCTAATCCTAACCCGTACCCTAAACCGAGCCCTAACCCTAACACGAACCCTAACCCTAACCCTAACCCATACCCTACGCCGTGCCCGAACCCCTCCCCGAACCCCTACCCTAAGCCGTACCCTAACCCTAACCCTAAGCCTAACCCTAACCGTAGGCTACCCTTGACTGCTTCTGCCTCCAATAGATTTCCTAAGCACTAGTGTTTGAAGGAACAGCTTAAAAAGAGAATCCTAATGTGATTTCTTTATAATGGGTGTGTTCCTTATCTTATCCTAGTGTCTAAACTCTTCTCCATGGCTGGACGCCCAAATAATATTCCTTTATGTGCTAAGGGGTATATAGAGAGTGGGATAGGTTTAATAACTACCCTAACCCTAAAGCGTACCCTAACCCTAACCCCTACCCTAACCCTAACACGTACCCTAATCCTAACCCGTACCCTAAACCGAGACCTAAAGCTAAAACTAACCCTAACCCTAACCCTAACCCATACCCTACGCCGTACCCGAACCCCTACACGAACCCGTACCCTAAGCCGTACCCTAACCCTAACCCTAAGCCTAACCCTAACCCTAGGCTACCCTTGACTGCTTCTGCCTCCAATAGATTTCCTAAGCACTAGTGCTTTAAGGAAAAGCTTAAAAAGAGAATCCTAATGTGATTTCTTTATAATGGGTGTGTTCCTTATCTTATCCTAGTGTCTAAACTCTTCTCCATGGCTGGACCCCCAAATAATATTCCTTTACATGCTAAGGGGTATCTAGAGAGTGGGATAGGTTTAATAACTACCCTAACCCTAACGCGTACCCTAACCCTAACCCCTACCCTAACCCTAACACGTACCCTAATCGTAACCCGTACCCTAAACCGAGCCCTAACCCTAACACTAACCCTAACCCTAACCCTAACCCATACCCTACACCGTACCCGAACCCCTCCCCGAACCCGTACCCTAAGCCGTACCCTAACCCTAACCCTAAGCCTAACCCTAACCCTAGGCTACCCTTGACTGCTTCTGCCTCCAATAGATTTCCTAAGCACTAGTGTTTGAAGGAACAGCTTAAAAAGAGAATCCTAATGTGATTTCTTTATAATGGGTGTGTTCCTTATCTTATCCTAGTGTCTAAACTCTTCTCCATGTCTGGACCCCCAAATAATATTGCTTTACGTGCTAAGGGGTATCTAGAGAGTGGGATAGGTTTAATAACTACCCTAACCCTAACCCTAACCCCTACCCTAACCCTAACACGTACCCTAATCCTAACCCGTACCCTGAACCGAGCCCTAACCCTAACACTAACCCTAACCCTAACCCTAACCCATACCCTACGCCGTACCCGAACCCCTCCCCGAACCCGTACCCTAAGCCTAACCCTAAGCCTAACCCTAACCCTAGGCTACCCTTGACTGCTTCTGCCTCCAATAGATTTCCTAAGCACTAGTGTTTTAAGGAACGGCTTAAAAACAGAATCCTAATGTGATTTCTTTATAATGGGTGTGTTCCTTATCTTATCCTAGTGTCTAAACTCTTCTCCATGGCTGGACCCGCAAATAATATTCCTTTACGTGCTAAGGGGTATCTAGAGAGTGGGATAGGTTTAATAACTACCCTAACCCTAACGCGTACCCTAACCCTAACCCCTACCCTAACCCTAACACGTACCCTAATCCTAACCCGTACCCTGAACCGAGCCCTAACCCTAACACTAACCCTAACCCTAACCCTAACCCATACCCTACGCCGTACCCGAACCCCTCCCCGAACCCGTACCCTAAGCCGTACCCTAAGCCTAACCCTAAGCCTAACCCTAACCCTAGGTTACCCTTGACTGCTTCTGCCTCCAATAGATTTCCTAAGCACTAGTGTTTGAAGGAACAGCTTAAAAAGAGAATCCTAATGTGATTTCTTTATAATGGGTGTGTTCCTTATCTTATCCTAGTGTCTAAACTCTTCTCCATGGCTGGACCCCCAAATAATATTCCTTTACGTGCTAAGGGGTATCTAGAGAGTGGGATAGGTTTAATAACTACCCTAACCCTAACGCGTACCCTAACCCTAACCCCTACCCTAACCCTAAAACGTACCCTAATCCTAACCCGTACACTAAACCGAGCCCTAACCCTAACTCAAACCCTAACCCTAACCCTAACCCATACCCTACGCCGTACCCGAACCCCTCCCCGAACCCGTACCCTAAGCCGTACCCTAACCCTAACCCTAAGCCTAACCCTAACCCTAGGCTACCCTTGACTGCTTCTGCCTCCAATAGATTTCCTAAGCACTAGTGTTTGAAGGAACAGCTTAAAAAGAGAATCCTAATGTGATTTCTTTATAATGGGTGTGTTCCTTATCTTATCCTAGTGTCTAAACTCTTCTCCATGGCTGGACCCGCAAATAATATTCCTTTACGTGCTAAGGGGTATCTAGAGAGTGGGATAGGTTTACTAACTACCCTAACCCTAATGCGTACCCTAACCCTAACCCCTACCCTAACCCTAACACGTACCCTAATCCTAACCCGTACCCTAAACCGAGCCCTAACCCTAACACGAACCCTAACCCTAACCCTAACCCATACCCTACGCCGTGCCCGAACCCCTCCCCGAACCCCTACCCTAAGCCGTACCCTAACCCTAACCCTAAGCCTAACCCTAACCGTAGGCTACCCTTGACTGCTTCTGCCTCCAATAGATTTCCTAAGCACTAGTGTTTGAAGGAACAGCTTAAAAAGAGAATCCTAATGTGATTTCTTTATAATGGGTGTGTTCCTTATCTTATCCTAGTGTCTAAACTCTTCTCCATGGCTGGACGCCCAAATAATATTCCTTTATGTGCTAAGGGGTATATAGAGAGTGGGATAGGTTTAATAACTACCCTAACCCTAAAGCGTACCCTAACCCTAACCCCTACCCTAACCCTAACACGTACCCTAATCCTAACCCGTACCCTAAACCGAGACCTAAAGCTAAAACTAACCCTAACCCTAACCCTAACCCATACCCTACGCCGTACCCGAACCCCTACACGAACCCGTACCCTAAGCCGTACCCTAACCCTAACCCTAAGCCTAACCCTAACCCTAGGCTACCCTTGACTGCTTCTGCCTCCAATAGATTTCCTAAGCACTAGTGCTTTAAGGAAAAGCTTAAAAAGAGAATCCTAATGTGATTTCTTTATAATGGGTGTGTTCCTTATCTTATCCTAGTGTCTAAACTCTTCTCCATGGCTGGACCCCCAAATAATATTCCTTTACATGCTAAGGGGTATCTAGAGAGTGGGATAGGTTTAATAACTACCCTAACCCTAACGCGTACCCTAACCCTAACCCCTACCCTAACCCTAACACGTACCCTAATCGTAACCCGTACCCTAAACCGAGCCCTAACCCTAACACTAACCCTAACCCTAACCCTAACCCATACCCTACACCGTACCCGAACCCCTCCCCGAACCCGTACCCTAAGCCGTACCCTAACCCTAACCCTAAGCCTAACCCTAACCCTAGGCTACCCTTGACTGCTTCTGCCTCCAATAGATTTCCTAAGCACTAGTGTTTGAAGGAACAGCTTAAAAAGAGAATCCTAATGTGATTTCTTTATAATGGGTGTGTTCCTTATCTTATCCTAGTGTCTAAACTCTTCTCCATGTCTGGACCCCCAAATAATATTGCTTTACGTGCTAAGGGGTATCTAGAGAGTGGGATAGGTTTAATAACTACCCTAACCCTAACCCTAACCCCTACCCTAACCCTAACACGTACCCTAATCCTAACCCGTACCCTGAACCGAGCCCTAACCCTAACACTAACCCTAACCCTAACCCTAACCCATACCCTACGCCGTACCCGAACCCCTCCCCGAACCCGTACCCTAAGCCTAACCCTAAGCCTAACCCTAACCCTAGGCTACCCTTGACTGCTTCTGCCTCCAATAGATTTCCTAAGCACTAGTGTTTTAAGGAACGGCTTAAAAACAGAATCCTAATGTGATTTCTTTATAATGGGTGTGTTCCTTATCTTATCCTAGTGTCTAAACTCTTCTCCATGGCTGGACCCGCAAATAATATTCCTTTACGTGCTAAGGGGTATCTAGAGAGTGGGATAGGTTTAATAACTACCCTAACCCTAACGCGTACCCTAACCCTAACCCCTACCCTAACCCTAACACGTACCCTAATCCTAACCCGTACCCTGAACCGAGCCCTAACCCTAACACTAACCCTAACCCTAACCCTAACCCATACCCTACGCCGTACCCGAACCCCTCCCCGAACCCGTACCCTAAGCCGTACCCTAAGCCTAACCCTAAGCCTAACCCTAACCCTAGGTTACCCTTGACTGCTTCTGCCTCCAATAGATTTCCTAAGCACTAGTGTTTGAAGGAACAGCTTAAAAAGAGAATCCTAATGTGATTTCTTTATAATGGGTGTGTTCCTTATCTTATCCTAGTGTCTAAACTCTTCTCCATGGCTGGACCCCCAAATAATATTCCTTTACGTGCTAAGGGGTATCTAGAGAGTGGGATAGGTTTAATAACTACCCTAACCCTAACGCGTACCCTAACCCTAACCCCTACCCTAACCCTAAAACGTACCCTAATCCTAACCCGTACACTAAACCGAGCCCTAACCCTAACTCAAACCCTAACCCTAACCCTAACCCATACCCTACGCCGTACCCGAACCCCTCCCCGAACCCGTACCCTAAGCCGTACCCTAACCCTAACCCTAAGCCTAACCCTAACCCTAGGCTACCCTTGACTGCTTCTGCCTCCAATAGATTTCCTAAGCACTAGTGTTTGAAGGAACAGCTTAAAAAGAGAATCCTAATGTGATTTCTTTATAATGGGTGTGTTCCTTATCTTATCCTAGTGTCTAAACTCTTCTCCATGGCTGGACCCGCAAATAATATTCCTTTACGTGCTAAGGGGTATCTAGAGAGTGGGATAGGTTTACTAACTACCCTAACCCTAATGCGTACCCTAACCCTAACCCCTACCCTAACCCTAACACGTACCCTAATCCTAACCCGTACCCTAAACCGAGCCCTAACCCTAACACGAACCCTAACCCTAACCCTAACCCATACCCTACGCCGTGCCCGAACCCCTCCCCGAACCCCTACCCTAAGCCGTACCCTAACCCTAACCCTAAGCCTAACCCTAACCGTAGGCTACCCTTGACTGCTTCTGCCTCCAATAGATTTCCTAAGCACTAGTGTTTGAAGGAACAGCTTAAAAAGAGAATCCTAATGTGATTTCTTTATAATGGGTGTGTTCCTTATTTTATCCTAGTGTCTAAACTCTTCTCCATGGCTGGACCCGCAAATAATATTCCTTTACGTGCTAAGGGGTATCTAGAGAGTGGGATAGGTTTAATAACTACCCTAACCCTAACGCGTACCCTAACCCTAACCCCTACCCTAACCCTAACACGTACCCTAATCCTAACCCGTACCCTGAACCGAGCCCTAACCCTAACACTAACCCTAACCCTAACCCTAACCCATACCCTACGCCGTACCCGAACCCCTCCCCGAACCCGTACCCTAAGCCGTACCCTAAGCCTAACCCTAAGCCTAACCCTAACCCTAGGTTACCCTTGACTGCTTCTGCCTCCAATAGATTTCCTAAGCACTAGTGTTTGAAGGAACAGCTTAAAAAGAGAATCATAATGTGATTTCTTTATAATGGGTGTGTTCCTTATCTTATCCTAGTGTCTAAACTCTTCTCCATGGCTGGACCCCCAAATAATATTCCTTTACGTGCTAAGGGGTATCTAGAGAGTGGGATAGGTTTAATAACTACCCTAACCCTAACGCGTACCCTAACCCTAACCCCTACCCTAACCCTAAAACGTACCCTAATCCTAACCCGTACACTAAACCGAGCCCTAACCCTAACTCAAACCCTAACCCTAACCCTAACCCATACCCTACGCCGTACCCGAACCCCTCCCCGAACCCGTACCCTAAGCCGTACCCTAACCCTAACCCTAAGCCTAACCCTAACCCTAGGCTACCCTTGACTGCTTCTGCCTCCAATAGATTTCCTAAGCACTAGTGTTTGAAGGAACAGCTTAAAAAGAGAATCCTAATGTGATTTCTTTATAATGGGTGTGTTCCTTATCTTATCCTAGTGTCTAAACTCTTCTCCATGGCTGGACCCGCAAATAATATTCCTTTACGTACTAAGGGGTATCTAGAGAGTGGGATAGGTTTACTAACTACCCTAACCCTAATGCGTACCCTAACCCTAACCCCTACCCTAACCCTAACACGTACCCTAATCCTAACCCGTACCCTAAACCGAGCCCTAACCCTAACACGAACCCTAACCCTAACCCTAACCCATACCCTACGCCGTGCCCGAACCCCTCCCCGAACCCCTACCCTAAGCCGTACCCTAACCCTAACCCTAAGCCTAACCCTAACCGTAGGCTACCCTTGACTGCTTCTGCCTCCAATAGATTTCCTAAGCACTAGTGTTTGAAGGAACAGCTTAAAAAGAGAATCCTAATGTGATTTCTTTATAATGGGTGTGTTCCTTATCTTATCCTAGTGTCTAAACTCTTCTCCATGGCTGGACGCCCAAATAATATTCCTTTATGTGCTAAGGGGTATATAGAGAGTGGGATAGGTTTAATAACTACCCTAACCCTAAAGCGTACCCTAACCCTAACCCCTACCCTAACCCTAACACGTACCCTAATCCTAACCCGTACCCTAAACCGAGACCTAAAGCTAAAACTAACCCTAACCCTAACCCTAACCCATACCCTACGCCGTACCCGAACCCCTACACGAACCCGTACCCTAAGCCGTACCCTAACCCTAACCCTAAGCCTAACCCTAACCCTAGGCTACCCTTGACTGCTTCTGCCTCCAATAGATTTCCTAAGCACTAGTGCTTTAAGGAAAAGCTTAAAAAGAGAATCCTAATGTGATTTCTTTATAATGGGTGTGTTCCTTATCTTATCCTAGTGTCTAAACTCTTCTCCATGGCTGGACCCCCAAATAATATTCCTTTACATGCTAAGGGGTATCTAGAGAGTGGGATAGGTTTAATAACTACCCTAACCCTAACGCGTACCCTAACCCTAACCCCTACCCTAACCCTAACACGTACCCTAATCGTAACCCGTACCCTAAACCGAGCCCTAACCCTAACACTAACCCTAACCCTAACCCTAACCCATACCCTACACCGTACCCGAACCCCTCCCCGAACCCGTACCCTAAGCCGTACCCTAACCCTAACCCTAAGCCTAACCCTAACCCTAGGCTACCCTTGACTGCTTCTGCCTCCAATAGATTTCCTAAGCACTAGTGTTTGAAGGAACAGCTTAAAAAGAGAATCCTAATGTGATTTCTTTATAATGGGTGTGTTCCTTATCTTATCCTAGTGTCTAAACTCTTCTCCATGTCTGGACCCCCAAATAATATTGCTTTACGTGCTAAGGGGTATCTAGAGAGTGGGATAGGTTTAATAACTACCCTAACCCTAACCCTAACCCCTACCCTAACCCTAACACGTACCCTAATCCTAACCCGTACCCTGAACCGAGCCCTAACCCTAACACTAACCCTAACCCTAACCCTAACCCATACCCTACGCCGTACCCGAACCCCTCCCCGAACCCGTACCCTAAGCCTAACCCTAAGCCTAACCCTAACCCTAGGCTACCCTTGACTGCTTCTGCCTCCAATAGATTTCCTAAGCACTAGTGTTTTAAGGAACGGCTTAAAAACAGAATCCTAATGTGATTTCTTTATAATGGGTGTGTTCCTTATCTTATCCTAGTGTCTAAACTCTTCTCCATGGCTGGACCCCCAAATAATATTCCTTTACGTGCTAAGGGGTATCTAGAGAGTGGGATAGGTTTAATAACTACCCTAACCCTAACGCGTACCCTAACCCTAACCCCTACCCTAACCCTAACACGTACCCTAATCCTAACCCGTACCCTGAACCGAGCCCTAACCCTAACACTAACCCTAACCCTAACCCTAACCCATACCCTACGCCGTACCCGAACCCCTCCCCGAACCCGTACCCTAAGCCGTACCCTAAGCCTAACCCTAAGCCTAACCCTAACCCTAGGTTACCCTTGACTGCTTCTGCCTCCAATAGATTTCCTAAGCACTAGTGTTTGAAGGAACAGCTTAAAAAGAGAATCCTAATGTGATTTCTTTATAATGGGTGTGTTCCTTATCTTATCCTAGTGTCTAAACTCTTCTCCATGGCTGGACCCCCAAATAATATTCCTTTACGTGCTAAGGGGTATCTAGAGAGTGGGATAGGTTTAATAACTACCCTAACCCTAACGCGTACCCTAACCCTAACCCCTACCCTAACCCTAAAACGTACCCTAATCCTAACCCGTACACTAAACCGAGCCCTAACCCTAACTCAAACCCTAACCCTAACCCTAACCCATACCCTACGCCGTACCCGAACCCCTCCCCGAACCCGTACCCTAAGCCGTACCCTAACCCTAACCCTAAGCCTAACCCTAACCCTAGGCTACCCTTGACTGCTTCTGCCTCCAATAGATTTCCTAAGCACTAGTGTTTGAAGGAACAGCTTAAAAAGAGAATCCTAATGTGATTTCTTTATAATGGGTGTGTTCCTTATCTTATCCTAGTGTCTAAACTCTTCTCCATGGCTGGACCCGCAAATAATATTCCTTTACGTGCTAAGGGGTATCTAGAGAGTGGGATAGGTTTACTAACTACCCTAACCCTAATGCGTACCCTAACCCTAACCCCTACCCTAACCCTAACACGTACCCTAATCCTAACCCGTACCCTAAACCGAGCCCTAACCCTAACACGAACCCTAACCCTAACCCTAACCCATACCCTACGCCGTGCCCGAACCCCTCCCCGAACCCCTACCCTAAGCCGTACCCTAACCCTAACCCTAAGCCTAACCCTAACCGTAGGCTACCCTTGACTGCTTCTGCCTCCAATAGATTTCCTAAGCACTAGTGTTTGAAGGAACAGCTTAAAAAGAGAATCCTAATGTGATTTCTTTATAATGGGTGTGTTCCTTATTTTATCCTAGTGTCTAAACTCTTCTCCATGGCTGGACCCGCAAATAATATTCCTTTACGTGCTAAGGGGTATCTAGAGAGTGGGATAGGTTTAATAACTACCCTAACCCTAACGCGTACCCTAACCCTAACCCCTACCCTAACCCTAACACGTACCCTAATCCTAACCCGTACCCTGAACCGAGCCCTAACCCTAACACTAACCCTAACCCTAACCCTAACCCATACCCTACGCCGTACCCGAACCCCTCCCCGAACCCGTACCCTAAGCCGTACCCTAAGCCTAACCCTAAGCCTAACCCTAACCCTAGGTTACCCTTGACTGCTTCTGCCTCCAATAGATTTCCTAAGCACTAGTGTTTGAAGGAACAGCTTAAAAAGAGAATCCTAATGTGATTTCTTTATAATGGGTGTGTTCCTTATCTTATCCTAGTGTCTAAACTCTTCTCCATGGCTGGACCCCCAAATAATATTCCTTTACGTGCTAAGGGGTATCTAGAGAGTGGGATAGGTTTAATAACTACCCTAACCCTAACGCGTACCCTAACCCTAACCCCTACCCTAACCCTAAAACGTACCCTAATCCTAACCCGTACACTAAACCGAGCCCTAACCCTAACTCAAACCCTAACCCTAACCCTAACCCATACCCTACGCCGTACCCGAACCCCTCCCCGAACCCGTACCCTAAGCCGTACCCTAACCCTAACCCTAAGCCTAACCCTAACCCTAGGCTACCCTTGACTGCTTCTGCCTCCAATAGATTTCCTAAGCACTAGTGTTTGAAGGAACAGCTTAAAAAGAGAATCCTAATGTGATTTCTTTATAATGGGTGTGTTCCTTATCTTATCCTAGTGTCTAAACTCTTCTCCATGGCTGGACCCGCAAATAATATTCCTTTACGTGCTAAGGGGTATCTAGAGAGTGGGATAGGTTTACTAACTACCCTAACCCTAATGCGTACCCTAACCCTAACCCCTACCCTAACCCTAACACGTACCCTAATCCTAACCCGTACCCTAAACCGAGCCCTAACCCTAACACGAACCCTAACCCTAACCCTAACCCATACCCTACGCCGTGCCCGAACCCCTCCCCGAACCCCTACCCTAAGCCGTACCCTAACCCTAACCCTAAGCCTAACCCTAACCGTAGGCTACCCTTGACTGCTTCTGCCTCCAATAGATTTCCTAAGCACTAGTGTTTGAAGGAACAGCTTAAAAAGAGAATCCTAATGTGATTTCTTTATAATGGGTGTGTTCCTTATCTTATCCTAGTGTCTAAACTCTTCTCCATGGCTGGACGCCCAAATAATATTCCTTTATGTGCTAAGGGGTATATAGAGAGTGGGATAGGTTTAATAACTACCCTAACCCTAAAGCGTACCCTAACCCTAACCCCTACCCTAACCCTAACACGTACCCTAATCCTAACCCGTACCCTAAACCGAGACCTAAAGCTAAAACTAACCCTAACCCTAACCCTAACCCATACCCTACGCCGTACCCGAACCCCTACACGAACCCGTACCCTAAGCCGTACCCTAACCCTAACCCTAAGCCTAACCCTAACCCTAGGCTACCCTTGACTGCTTCTGCCTCCAATAGATTTCCTAAGCACTAGTGCTTTAAGGAAAAGCTTAAAAAGAGAATCCTAATGTGATTTCTTTATAATGGGTGTGTTCCTTATCTTATCCTAGTGTCTAAACTCTTCTCCATGGCTGGACCCCCAAATAATATTCCTTTACATGCTAAGGGGTATCTAGAGAGTGGGATAGGTTTAATAACTACCCTAACCCTAACGCGTACCCTAACCCTAACCCCTACCCTAACCCTAACACGTACCCTAATCGTAACCCGTACCCTAAACCGAGCCCTAACCCTAACACTAACCCTAACCCTAACCCTAACCCATACCCTACACCGTACCCGAACCCCTCCCCGAACCCGTACCCTAAGCCGTACCCTAACCCTAACCCTAAGCCTAACCCTAACCCTAGGCTACCCTTGACTGCTTCTGCCTCCAATAGATTTCCTAAGCACTAGTGTTTGAAGGAACAGCTTAAAAAGAGAATCCTAATGTGATTTCTTTATAATGGGTGTGTTCCTTATCTTATCCTAGTGTCTAAACTCTTCTCCATGTCTGGACCCCCAAATAATATTGCTTTACGTGCTAAGGGGTATCTAGAGAGTGGGATAGGTTTAATAACTACCCTAACCCTAACCCTAACCCCTACCCTAACCCTAACACGTACCCTAATCCTAACCCGTACCCTGAACCGAGCCCTAACCCTAACACTAACCCTAACCCTAACCCTAACCCATACCCTACGCCGTACCCGAACCCCTCCCCGAACCCGTACCCTAAGCCTAACCCTAAGCCTAACCCTAACCCTAGGCTACCCTTGACTGCTTCTGCCTCCAATAGATTTCCTAAGCACTAGTGTTTTAAGGAACGGCTTAAAAACAGAATCCTAATGTGATTTCTTTATAATGGGTGTGTTCCTTATCTTATCCTAGTGTCTAAACTCTTCTCCATGGCTGGACCCCCAAATAATATTCCTTTACGTGCTAAGGGGTATCTAGAGAGTGGGATAGGTTTAATAACTACCCTAACCCTAACGCGTACCCTAACCCTAACCCCTACCCTAACCCTAACACGTACCCTAATCCTAACCCGTACCCTAAACTGAGCCCTAACCCTAACACTAACCCTAACCCTAACCCTAACCCATACCCTACGCCGTTCCCGAACCCCTCCCCGAACCCGTACCCTAAGCCGTACCCTAAGCCTAACCCTAAGCCTAACCCTAACCCTAGGCTACCCTTGACTGCTTCTGCCTCCAATAGATTTCCTAAGCACTAGTGTTTGAAGGAACAGCTTAAAAAGAGAATCCTAATGTGATTTCTTTATAATGGGTGTGTTCCTTATCTTATCCTAGTGTCTAAACTCTTCTCCATGGCTGGACCCCCAAATAATATTCCTTTACGTGCTAAGGGGTATCTAGAGAGTGGGATAGGTTTAATAACTACCCTAACCCTAACGCGTACCCTAACCCTAACTCCTACGCTAACCCTAACACGTACCCTAATCCTAACCCGTACACTAAACCGAGCCCTAACCCTAACTCAAACCCTAACCCTAACCCATACCCTACGCCGTACCCGAACCCCTCCCCGAACCCGTAGCCTAAGCCGTACCCTAAGCCTAACCCTAAGCCTAACCCTAACCCTAGGCTACCCTTGACTGCTTCTGCCTCCAATAGATTTCCTAAGCACTAGTGTTTGAAGGAACAGCTTAAAAAGAGAATCCTAATGTGATTTCTTTATAATGGGTGTGTTCCTTATCTTATCCTAGTGTCTAAACTCTTCTCCATGGCTGGACCCCCAAATAATATTCCTTTACGTGCTAACGGATATCTAGAGAGTGGGATAGGTTTAATAACTACCCTAACCCTAACACGTACCGTAACCCTAACCCCTACCCTAACCCTAACACGTACCCTAATCCTAACCCGTACCCTGAACCGAGCCCTAACCCTAACACTAACCCTAACCCTAACCCTAACCCATACCCTACGCCGTACCCGAACCCCTCCCCGAACCCGTACCCTAAGCCGTACCCTAAGCCTAACCCTAAGCCTAACCCTAACCCTAGGTTACCCTTGACTGCTTCTGCCTCCAATAGATTTCCTAAGCACTAGTGTTTGAAGGAACAGCTTAAAAAGAGAATCCTAATGTGATTTCTTTATAATGGGTGTGTTCCTTATCTTATCCTAGTGTCTAAACTCTTCTCCATGGCTGGACCCCCAAATAATATTCCTTTACGTGCTAAGGGGTATCTAGAGAGTGGGATAGGTTTAATAACTACCCTAACCCTAACGCGTACCCTAACCCTAACCCCTACCCTAACCCTAAAACGTACCCTAATCCTAACCCGTACCCTGAACCGAGCCCTAACCCTAACACTAACCCTAACCCTAACCCTAACCCATACCCTACGCCATACCCGAACCCCTCCCCGAACCCGTACCCTAAGCCGTACCCTAAGCCTAACCCTAAGCCTAACCCTAACCCTAGGCTACCCTTGACTGCTTCTGCCTCCAATAGATTTCCTAAGCACTAGTGTTTGAAGAAACAGCTTAAAAAGAGAATCCTAATGTGATTTCTTTATAATGGGTGTGTTCCTTATCTTATCCTAGTGTCTAAACTCTTCTCCATGGCTGGACCCCCAAATAATATTCCTTTACGTGCTAAAGGGTATCTAGAGAGTGGGATAGGTTTAATAACTACCCTAACCCTAACACGTACCCTAACCCTAACCCCTACCCTAACCCTAACACGTACCCTAATCCTAACCCGTACCCTGAACCGAGCCCTAACCCTAACACTAACCCTAACCCTAACCCTAACCCATACCCTACGCCGTACCCGAACCCCTCCCCGAACCCGTACCCTAAGCCGTACCCTAAGCCTAACCCTAAGCCTAACCCTAACCCTAGGCTACCCTTGACTGCTTCTGCCTCCAATAGATTTCCTAAGCACTAGTGTTTTAAGGAACGGCTTAAAAACAGAATCCTAATGTGATTTCTTTATAATGGGTGTGTTCCTTATCTTATCCTAGTGTCTAAACTCTTCTCCATGGCTGGACCCACAAATAATATTCCTTTACGTGCTAAGGGGTATCTAGAGAGTGGGATAGGTTTAATAACTACCCTAACCCTAACGCGTACCCTAACCCTAACCCCTACCCTAACCCTAACACGTACCCTAATCCTAACCCGTACCCTAAACTGAGCCCTAACCCTAACACTAACCCTAACCCTAACCCTAACCCATACCCTATGCCGTACCCGAACCCCTCCCCGAACCCGTACCCTAAGCCATACCCTAAGCCTAACCCTAAACCTAACCCTAACCCTTGGCTACCCTTGACTGCTTCTGCCTCCAATAGATTTCCTAAGCACTAGTGTTTGAAGGAACAGCTTAAAAAGAGAATCCTAATGTGATTTCTTTATAATGGGTGTGTTCCTTATCTTATCCTAGTGTCTAAACTCTTCTCCATGGCTGGACCCACAAATAATATTCCTTTACGTGCTAAGGGGTATCTAGAGAGTGGGATAGGTTTAATAACTACCCTAACCCTAACGCGTACCCTAACCCTAACCCCTACCCTAACCCTAAAACGTACCCTAATCCTAAACCGTACACTAAACCGACCCCTAACCCTAACTCAAACCCTAACCCTAACCCAAACCCTACGCCGTACCCGAACCCCTCCCCGAACCCGTACCCTAAGCCGTACCCTAAGCCTAACCCTAAGCCTAACCCTAACCCTAGGCTACCCTTGACTGCTTCTGCCTCCAATAGATTTCCTAAGCACTAGTGTTTGAAGGAACAGCTTAAAAAGAGAATCCTAATGTGATTTCTTTATAATGGGTGTGTTCCTTATCTTATCCTAGTGTCTAAACTCTTCTCCATTGCTGGACCCCCAAATAATATTCCTTTACGTGCTAAGGGGAATCTAGAGAGTGGGATAGGTTTAATAACTACCCTAACCCTAATGCGTACCCTAACCCTAACCCCTACCCTAACCCTAACACGTACCCTAATCCTAACCCGTACCCTAAACCGAGCCCTAACCCTAACACGAACCCTAACCCTAACCCTAACCCATACCCTACGCCGTACCCGAACCCCTCCCCGAACCCGTACCCTAAGCCGTACCCTAAGCCTAACCCTAAGCCTAACCCTAACCCTAGGCTACCCTTGACTGCTTCTGCCTCCAACAGATTTCCTAAGCACTAGTGTTTGAAGGAACAGCTTAAAAAGAGAATCCTAATGTGATTTCTTTATTATGGGTGTGTTCCTTATCTTATCCTTGTGTCTAAACTCTTCTCCATGGCTGGACCCCCAAATAATATTCCTTTACGTGCTAAGGGCTATCTAGAGAGTGGGATAGGTTTAATAACTACCCTAACCCTAACGCGTACCCTAACCCTAACCCCTACCCTAACCCTAACACGTACCCTAATCCTAACCCATACCCTAAACTGAGCCCTAACCCTAACACTAACCCTAACCCTAACCCTAACCCATACCCTACACCGTACCCGAACCCCTCCCCGAAACCGTACCCTAAGCCGTACCCTAACCCTAACCCTAAGCCTAACCCTAACCCTAGGCTACCCTTGACTGCTTCTGCCTCCAATAGATTTCCTAAGCACTAGTGTTTGAAGGAACAGCTTAAAAAGAGAATCCTAATGTGATTTCTTTATAATGGGTGTGTTCCTTATCTTATCCTAGTGTCTAAACTCTTCTCCATGGCTGGACCCCCAAATAATATTCCTTTACGTGCTAAGGGGTATCTAGAGAGTGGGATAGGTTTAATAACTACCCTAAACCTAACGCGTACCCTAACCCTAACCCCTACCCTAACCCTAACCCGTACCCTAATCCTAACCCGTACCCTAAACCGAGCCCTAACCCTAACACTAACCCTAACCCTAACCCTAACCCATACCCTACGCCGTACCCGAACCCCTCCCCGAACCCGTACCCTAAGCCTAACCCTAAGCCTAACCCTAACCCTAGGCTACCCTTGACTGCTTCTGCCTCCAATAGATTTCCTAAGCACTAGTGTTTGAAGGAACAGCTTAAAAAGAGAATCCTAATGTGATTTCTTTATAATGGGTGTGTTCCTTATCTTATCCTAGTGTCTAAACTCTTCTCCATGGCTGGACCCCCAAATAATATTCCTTTACATGCTAAGGGGTATCTAGAGAGTGGGATAGGTTTAATAACTACCCTAACCCTAACGCGTACCCTAACCCTAACCCCTACCCTAACCCTAAAACGTACCCTAATCCTAACCCGTACACTAAACCGAGCCCTAACCCTAACTCAAACCCTAACCCTAACCCTAACCCCGTACCCTACGCCGTACCCGAACCCCTCCCCGAACCCGTACCCTAAGCCGTACCCTAACCCTAACCCTAAGCCTAACCCTAACCCTAGGCTACCCTTGACTGCTTCTGCCTCCAATAGATTTCCTAAGCACTAGTGTTTGAAGGAACAGCTTAAAAAGAGAATCCTAATGTGATTTCTTTATAATGGGTGTGTTCCTTATCTTATCCTAGTGTCTAAACTCTTCTCCATGGCTGGACCCCCAAATAATATTCCTTTACGTGCTAAGGGGTATCTGGAGAGTGGGATAGGTTTAATAACTACCCTAACCCTAACACGTACCCTAACCCTAACCCCTACCCTAACCCTAACACGTACCCTAATCCTAACCCGTACCCTGAACCGAGCCCTAACCCTAACACTAACCCTAACCCTAACCCTAACCCATACCCTACGCCGTACCCGAACCCCTCCCCGAACCCGTACCCTAAGCCGTACCCTAAGCCTAACCCTAAGCCTAACCCTAACCCTAGGCTACCCTTGACTGCTTCTGCCTCCAATAGATTTCCTAAGCACTAGTGTTTTAAGGAACGGCTTAAAAACAGAATCCTAATGTGATTTCTTTATAATGGGTGTGTTCCTTATCTTATCCTAGTGTCTAAACTCTTCTCCATGGCTGGACCCCCAAATAATATTCCTTTACGTGCTAAGGGGTATCTAGAGAGTGGGATAGGTTTACTAACTACCCTAACCTAATGCGTACCCTAACCCTAACCCCTACCCTAACCCTAACACGTACCCTAATCCTAACCCGTACCCTGAACCGAGCCCTAACCCTAACACTAACCCTAACCCTAACCCTAACCCATACCCTACGCCGTACCCGAACCCCTCCCCGAACCCGTACCCTAAGCCGTACCCTAAGCCTAACCCTAAGCCTAACCCTAACCCTAGGCTACCCTTGACTGCTTCTGCCTCCAATAGATTTCCTAAGCACTAGTGTTTGAAGAAACAGCTTAAAAAGAGAATCCTAATGTGATTTCTTTATAATGGGTGTGTTCCTTATCTTATCCTAGTGTCTAAACTCTTCTCCATGGCTGGACCCCCAAATAATATTCCTTTACGTGCTAAAGGGTATCTAGAGAGTGGGATAGGTTTAATAACTACCCTAACCCTAACACGTACCCTAACCCTAACCCCTACCCTAACCCTAACACGTACCCTAATCCTAACCCGTACCCTGAACCGAGCCCTAACCCTAACACTAACCCTAACCCTAACCCTAACCCATACCCTACGCCGTACCCGAACCCCTCCCCGAACCCGTACCCTAAGCCGTACCCTAAGCCTAACCCTAAGCCTAACCCTAACCCTAGGCTACCCTTGACTGCTTCTGCCTCCAATAGATTTCCTAAGCACTAGTGTTTTAAGGAACGGCTTAAAAACAGAATCCTAATGTGATTTCTTTATAATGGGTGTGTTCCTTATCTTATCCTAGTGTCTAAACTCTTCTCCATGGCTGGACCCACAAATAATATTCCTTTACGTGCTAAGGGGTATCTAGAGAGTGGGATAGGTTTAATAACTACCCTAACCCTAACGCGTACCCTAACCCTAACCCCTACCCTAACCCTAACACGTACCCTAATCCTAACCCGTACCCTAAACTGAGCCCTAACCCTAACACTAACCCTAACCCTAACCCTAACCCATACCCTATGCCATACCCGAACCCCTCCCCGAACCCGTACCCTAAGCCATACCCTAAGCCTAACCCTAAACCTAACCCTAACCCTTGGCTACCCTTGACTGCTTCTGCCTCCAATAGATTTCCTAAGCACTAGTGTTTGAAGGAACAGTTTAAAAAGAGAATCCTAATGTGATTTCTTTATAATGGGTGTGTTCCTTATCTTATCCTAGTGTCTAAACTCTTCTCCATGGCTGGACCCACAAATAATATTCCTTTACGTGCTAAGGGGTATCTAGAGAGTGGGATAGGTTTAATAACTACCCTAACCCTAACGCGTACCCTAACCCTAACCCCTACCCTAACCCTAAAACGTACCCTAATCCTAAACCGTACACTAAACCGACCCCTAACCCTAACTCAAACCCTAACCCTAACCCAAACCCTACGCCGTACCCGAACCCCTCCCCGAACCCGTACCCTAAGCCGTACCCTAAGCCTAACCCTAAGCCTAACCCTAACCCTAGGCTACCCTTGACTGCTTCTGCCTCCAATAGATTTCCTAAGCACTAGTGTTTGAAGGAACAGCTTAAAAAGAGAATCCTAATGTGATTTCTTTATAATGGGTGTGTTCCTTATCTTATCCTAGTGTCTAAACTCTTCTCCATTGCTGGACCCCCAAATAATATTCCTTTACGTGCTAAGGGGAATCTAGAGAGTGGGATAGGTTTAATAACTACCCTAACCCTAATGCGTACCCTAACCCTAACCCCTACCCTAACCCTAACACGTACCCTAATCCTAACCCGTACCCTAAACCGAGCCCTAACCCTAACACGAACCCTAACCCTAACCCTAACCCATACCCTACGCCGTACCCGAACCCCTCCCCGAACCCGTACCCTAAGCCGTACCCTAAGCCTAACCCTAAGCCTAACCCTAACCCTAGGCTACCCTTGACTGCTTCTGCCTCCAACAGATTTCCTAAGCACTAGTGTTTGAAGGAACAGCTTAAAAAGAGAATCCTAATGTGATTTCTTTATTATGGGTGTGTTCCTTATCTTATCCTTGTGTCTAAACTCTTCTCCATGGCTGGACCCCCAAATAATATTCCTTTACGTGCTAAGGGCTATCTAGAGAGTGGGATAGGTTTAATAACTACCCTAACCCTAACGCGTACCCTAACCCTAACCCCTACCCTAACCCTAACACGTACCCTAATCCTAACCCATACCCTAAACTGAGCCCTAACCCTAACACTAACCCTAACCCTAACCCTAACCCATACCCTACACCGTACCCGAACCCCTCCCCGAAACCGTACCCTAAGCCGTACCCTAACCCTAACCCTAAGCCTAACCCTAACCCTAGGCTACCCTTGACTGCTTCTGCCTCCAATAGATTTCCTAAGCACTAGTGTTTGAAGGAACAGCTTAAAAAGAGAATCCTAATGTGATTTCTTTATAATGGGTGTGTTCCTTATCTTATCCTAGTGTCTAAACTCTTCTCCATGGCTGGACCCCCAAATAATATTCCTTTACGTGCTAAGGGGTATCTAGAGAGTGGGATAGGTTTAATAACTACCCTAAACCTAACGCGTACCCTAACCCTAACCCCTACCCTAACCCTAACCCGTACCCTAATCCTAACCCGTACCCTAAACCGAGCCCTAACCCTAACACTAACCCTAACCCTAACCCTAACCCATACCCTACGCCGTACCCGAACCCCTCCCCGAACCCGTACCCTAAGCCTAACCCTAAGCCTAACCCTAACCCTAGGCTACCCTTGACTGCTTCTGCCTCCAATAGATTTCCTAAGCACTAGTGTTTGAAGGAACAGCTTAAAAAGAGAATCCTAATGTGATTTCTTTATAATGGGTGTGTTCCTTATCTTATCCTAGTGTCTAAACTCTTCTCCATGGCTGGACCCCCAAATAATATTCCTTTACATGCTAAGGGGTATCTAGAGAGTGGGATAGGTTTAATAACTACCCTAACCCTAACGCGTACCCTAACCCTAACCCCTACCCTAACCCTAAAACGTACCCTAATCCTAACCCGTACACTAAACCGAGCCCTAACCCTAACTCAAACCCTAACCCTAACCCTAACCCCGTACCCTACGCCGTACCCGAACCCCTCCCCGAACCCGTACCCTAAGCCGTACCCTAAACCTAACCCTAAGCCTAACCCTAACCCTAGGCTACCCTTGACTGCTTCTGCCTCCAATAGATTTCCTAAGCACTAGTGTTTGAAGGAAGAGCTTAAAAAGAGAATCCTAATGTGATTTCTTTATAATGGGTGTGTTCCTTATCTTATCCTAGTGTCTAAACTCTTCTCCATGGCTGGACCCCCAAATAATATTCCTTTACGTGCTAAGGGGTATCTAGAGAGTGGGATAGGTTTAATAACTACCCTAACCCTAATGCGTACCCTAACCCTAACCCCTACCCTAACCCTAACACGTACCCTAATCCTAACCCGTACACTAAACCGAGCCCTAACACTAACTCAAACCCTAACCCTAACCCATACCCTACGCCGTACCCGAACCCCTCCCCGAACCCGTAGACTAAGCCGTACCCTAAGCCTAACCCTAAGCCTAACCCTAACCCTAGGCTACCCTTGACTGCTTCTGCCTCCAATAGATTTCCTAAGCACTAGTGTTTGAAGGAACAGCTTAAAAAGAGAATCCTAATGTGATTTCTTTATAATGGGTGTGTTCCTTATCTTATCCTAGTGTCTAAACTCTTCTCCATGGCTGGACCCCCAAATAATATTCCTTTACGTGCTAAGGGGTATCTAGAGAGTGGGATAGGTTTAATAACTACCCTAACCCTAACACGTACCCTAACCCTAACCCCTACCCTAACCCTAACCACTACCCTAACCCTAACACGTACGCTAATCCTAACCCGTACCCTGAACCGAGCCCTAACCCTAAGACTAACCCTAACCCTAACCCTAACCCATACCCTACGCCGTACCCGAACCCCTCCCCGAACCCGTACCCTAAGCCGTACCCTAAGCCTAACCCTAACCCTAGGCTACCCTTGACTGCTTCTGCCTCCAATAGATTTCCTAAGCACTAGTGTTTTAAGGAACGGCTTAAAAACAGAATCCTAATGTGATTTCTTTATAATGGGTGTGTTCCTTATTTATCCTAATGTCTAAACTCTTCTCCATGGCTGGACCCGCAAATAATATTCCTTTACGTGCTAAGGGGTATCTAGAGAGTGGGATAGGTTTACTAACTACCCTAACCTAATGCGTACCCTAACCCTAACCCCTACCCTAACCCTAACACGTACCCTAATCCTAACCCGTACCCTAAACCGAGCCCTAACCCTAACACGAACCCTAACCCTAACCCTAACCCATACCCTACGCCGTACCCGAACCCCTCCCCGAACCCCTACCCTAAGCCGTACCCTAACCCTAACCCTAAGCCTAACCCTAACCCTAGGCTACCCTTGACTGCTTCTGCCTCCAATAGATTTCCTAAGCACTAGTGTTTTAAGGAACAACTTAAAAAGAGAATCCTAATGTGATTTGTTTATAATGTATGTGTTCCTTATTTTATCCTAGTGTCTAAACTCTTCTCCATGGCTGGACCCGCAAATAATATTCCTTTACGTGCTAAGGGGTATCTAGAGAGTGGGATAGGTTTAATAACTACCCTAACCCTAACGCGTACCCTAACCCTAACCCCTACCCTAACCCTAACACGTACCCTAATCCTAACCCGTACCCTGAACCGAGCCCTAACCCTAACACTAACCCTAACCCTAACCCTAACCCATACCCTACGCCGTACCCGAACCCCTCCCCGAACCCGTACCCTAAGCCGTACCCTAAGCCTAACCCTAAGCCTAACCCTAACCCTAGGCTACCCTTGACTGCTTCTGCCTCCGAGATTTCCTAAGCACTAGTGTTTGAAGAAACAGCTTAAAAAGAGAATCCTAATGTGATTTCTTTATAATGGGTGTGTTCCTTATCTTATCCTAGTGTCTAAACTCTTCTCCATGGCTGGACCCCCAAATAATATTCCTTTACGTGCTAAGGGGTATCTAGAGAGTGGGATAGGTTTAATAACTACCCTAACCCTAACACGTACCCTAACCCTAACCCCTACCCTAACCCTAACACGTACCCTAATCCTAACCCGTACCCTGAACCGAGCCCTAACCCTAACACTAACCCTAACCCTAACCCTAACCCATACCCTACGCCGTACCCGAACCCCTCCCCGAACCCGTACCCTAAGCCGTACCCTAAGCCTAACCCTAAGCCTAACCCTAACCCTAGGCTACCCTTGACTGCTTCTGCCTCCAATAGATTTCCTAAGCACTAGTGTTTGAAGGAACAGCTTAAAAAGAGAATCCTAATGTGATTTCTTTATAATGGGTGTGTTCCTTATCTTATCCTAGTGTCTAAACTCTTCTCCATGGCTGGACCCACAAATAATATACCTTTACGTGCTAAGGGGTATCTAGAGAGTGGGATAGGTTTAATAACTACCCTAACCCTAACGCGTACCCTAACCCTAACCCCTACCCTAACCCTAAAACGTACCCTAATCCTAACCCGTACACTAAACCGAGCCCTAACCCTAACTCAAACCCTAACCCTAACCCATACCCTACGCCGTACCCGAACCCCTCCCCGAACCCGTACCCTAAGCCGTACCCTAAGCCTAACCATAAGCCTAACCCTAACCCTAGGCTACCCTTAACTGCTTCTGCCTCCAATAGATTTCCTAAGCACTAGTGTTTGAAGGAACAGCTTAAAAAGAGAATCCTAATGTGATTTCTTTATAATGGGTGTGTTCCTTATCTTATCCTAGTGTCTAAACTCTTCTCCATGGCTGGACCCCCAAATAATATTCCTTTACGTGCTAAGGGGTATCTAGAGAGTGGGATAGGTTTAATAACTACCCTAACCCTAACGCGTACCCTAACCCTAACCCCTACCCTAACCCTAACACGTACCCTAATCCTAACCCGTACACTAAACCGAGCCCTAACCCTAACTCAAACCCTAACCCTAACCCATACCCTACGCCGTACCCGAACCCCTCCCCGAACTCGTAGACTAAGCCGTACCCTAAGCCTAACCCTAAGCCTAACCCTAACCCTAGGCTACCCTTGACTGCTTCTGCCTCCAATAGATTTCCTAAGCACTAGTGTTTGAAGGAACAGCTTAAAAAGAGAATCCTAATGTGATTTCTTTATAATGGGTGTGTTCCTTATCTTATCCTAGTGTCTAAACTCTTCTCCATGGCTGGACCCCCAAATAATATTCCTTTACGTGCTAAGGGGTATCTAGAGAGTGGGATAGGTTTAATAACTACCCTAACCCTAACACGTACCCTAACCCTAACCCCTACCCTAACCCTAAAACGTACCCTAATCCTAACCCGTACACTAAACCGAGCCCTAACCCTAACTCAAACCCTAACCCTAACCCTAACCCATACCCTACGCCGTACCCGAACCCCTCCCCGAACCCGTACCCTAAGCCGTACCCTAACCCTAACCCTAAGCCTAACCCTAACCCTAGGCTACCCTTGACTGCTTCTGCCTCCAATAGATTTCCTAAGCACTAGTGTTTGAAGGAACAGCTTAAAAAGAGAATCCTAATGTGATTTCTTTATAATGGGTGTGTTCCTTATCTTATCCTAGGGTCTAAACTCTTCTCCATGGCTGGACCCGCAAATAATATTCCTTTACGTGCTAAGGGGTATCTAGAGAGTGGGATAGGTTTACTAACTACCCTAACCCTAATGCGTACCCTAACCCTAACCCCTACCCTAACCCTAACACGTACCCTAATCCTAACCCGTACCCTAAACCGAGCCCTAACCCTAACACGAACCCTAACCCTAACCCTAACCCATACCCTACGCCGTACCCGAACCCCTCCCCGAACCCGTACCCTAAGCCGTACCCTAACCCTAACCCTAAGCCTAACCCTAACCCTAGGCTACCCTTGACTGCTTCTGCCTCCAATAGATTTCCTAAGCACTAGTGTTTGAAGGAACAGCTTAAAAAGAGAATCCTAATGTGATTTCTTTATAATGGGTGTGTTCCTTATCTTATCCTAGTGTCTAAACTCTTCTCCATGGCTGGACGCCCAAATAATATTCCTTTACGTGCTAAGGGGTATCTAGAGAGTGGGATAGGTTTAATAACTACCCTAACCCTAAAGCGTACCCTAACCCTAACCCCTACCCTAACCCTAACACGTACCCTAATCCTAACCCGTACCCTAAACCGAGACCTAAAGCTAAAACTAACCCTAACCCTAACCCTAACCCATACCCTACGCCGTACCCGAACCCCTCCACGAACCCGTACCCTAAGCCGTACCCTAACCCTAACCCTAAGCCTAACCCTAACCCTAGGCTACCCTTGACTGCTTCTGCCTCCAATAGATTTCCTAAGCACTAGTGCTTTAAGGAAAAGCTTAAAAAGAGAATCCTAATGTGATTTCTTTATAATGGGTGTGTTCCTTATCTTATCCTAGTGTCTAAACTCTTCTCCATGTCTGGACCCCCAAATAATATTGCTTTACGTGCTAAGGGGTATCTAGAGAGTGGGATAGGTTTAATAACTACCCTAACCCTAACGCGTACCCTAACCCTAACCCCTACCCTAACCCTAACACGTACCCTAATCGTAACCCGTACCCTAAACCGAGCCCTAACCCTAACACTAACCCTAACCCTAACCCTAACCCATACCCTACACCGTACCCGAACCCCTCCCCGAACCCGTACCCTAAGCCGTACCCAAACCCTAACCCTAAGCCTAACCCTAACCCTAGGCTACCCTTGACTGCTTCTGCCTCCAATAGATTTCCTAAGCACTAGTGTTTGAAGGAACAGCTTAAAAAGAGAATCCTAATGTGATTTCTTTATAATGGGTGTGTTCCTTATCTTATCCTAGTGTCTAAACTCTTCTCCATGTCTGGACCCCCAAATAATATTGCTTTACGTGCTAAGGGGTATCTAGAGAGTGGGATAGGTTTAATAACTACCCTAACCCTAACCCTAACCCCTACCCTAACCCTAACACGTACCCTAATCCTAACCCGTACCCTGAACCGAGCCCTAACCCTAACACTAACCCTAACCCTAACCCTAACCCATACCCTACGCCGTACCCGAACCCCTCCCCGAACCCGTACCCTAAGCCTAACCCTAAGCCTAACCCTAACCCTAGGCTACCCTTGACTGCTTCTGCCTCCAATAGATTTCCTAAGCACTAGTGTTTTAAGGAACGGCTTAAAAACAGAATCCTAATGTGATTTCTTTATAATGGGTGTGTTCCTTATCTTATCCTAGTGTCTAAACTCTTCTCCATGGCTGGACCCCCAAATAATATTCCTTTACGTGCTAAGGGGTATCTAGAGAGTGGGATAGGTTTAATAACTACCCTAACCCTAACGCGTACCCTAACCCTAACCCCTACCCTAACCCTAACACGTACCCTAATCCTAACCCGTACCCTAAACTGAGCCCTAACCCTAACACTAACCCTAACCCTAACCCTAACCCATACCCTACGCCGTTCCCGAACCCCTCCCCGAACCCGTACCCTAAGCCGTACCCTAAGCCTAACCCTAAGCCTAACCCTAACCCTAGGCTACCCTTGACTGCTTCTGCCTCCAATAGATTTCCTAAGCACTAGTGTTTGAAGGAACAGCTTAAAAAGAGAATCCTAATGTGATTTCTTTATAATGGGTGTGTTCCTTATCTTATCCTAGTGTCTAAACTCTTCTCCATGGCTGGACCCCCAAATAATATTCCTTTACGTGCTAAGGGGTATCTAGAGAGTGGGATAGGTTTAATAACTACCCTAACCCTAACGCGTACCCTAACCCTAACCCCTACCCTAACCCTAACACGTACCCTAATCCTAACCCGTACACTAAACCGAGCCCTAACCCTAACTCAAACCCTAACCCTAACCCATACCCTACGCCGTACCCGAACCCCTCCCCGAACCCGTAGCCTAAGCCGTACCCTAAGCCTAACCCTAAGCCTAACCCTAACCCTAGGCTACCCTTGACTGCTTCTGCCTCCAATAGATTTCCTAAGCACTAGTGTTTGAAGGAACAGCTTAAAAAGAGAATCCTAATGTGATTTCTTTATAATGGGTGTGTTCCTTATCTTATCCTAGTGTCTAAACTCTTCTCCATGGCTGGACCCCCAAATAATATTCCTTTACGTGCTAAGGGGTATCTGGAGAGTGGGATAGGTTTAATAACTACCCTAACCCTAACACGTACCCTAACCCTAACCCCTACCCTAACCCTAACACGTACCCTAATCCTAACCCGTACCCTGAACCGAGCCCTAACCCTAAGACTAACCCTAACCCTAACCCTACCCCATACCCGACGCCGTACCCGAACCCCTCCCCGAACCCGTACCCTAAGCCGTACCCTAAGCCTAACCCTAAGCCTAACCCTAACCCTAGGCTACCCTTGACTGCTTCTGCCTCCAATAGATTTCCTAAGCACTAGTGTTTTAAGGAACGGCTTAAAAACAGAATCCTAATGTGATTTCTTTATAATGGGTGTGTTCCTTATCTTATCCTAGTGTCTAAACTCTTCTCCATGGCTGCACCCGCAAATAATATTCCTTTACGTGCTAAGGGGTATCTAGAGAGTGGGATAGGTTTACTAACTACCCTAACCTAATGCGTACCCTAACCCTAACCCCTACCCTAACCCTAACACGTACCCTAATCCTAACCCGTACCCTGAACCGAGCCCTAACCCTAACACTAACCCTAACCCTAACCCTAACCCATACCCTACGCCGTACCCGAACCCCTCCCCGAACCCGTACCCTAAGCCGTACCCTAAGCCTAACCCTAAGCCTAACCCTAACCCTAGGCTACCCTTGACTGCTTCTGCCTCCAATAGATTTCCTAAGCACTAGTGTTTGAAGAAACAGCTTAAAAAGAGAATCCTAATGTGATTTCTTTATAATGGGTGTGTTCCTTATCTTATCCTAGTGTCTAAACTCTTCTCCATGGCTGGACCCCCAAATAATATTCCTTTACGTGCTAAGGGGTATCTAGAGAGTGGGATAGGTTTAATAACTACCCTAACCCTAACACGTACCCTAACCCTAACCCCTACCCTAACCCTAACACGTACCCTAATCCTAACCCGTACCCTGAACCGAGCCCTAACCCTAACACTAACCCTAACCCTAACCCTAACCCATACCCTACGCCGTACCCGAACCCCTCCCCGAACCCGTACCCTAAGCCGTACCCTAAGCCTAACCCTAAGCCTAACCCTAACCCTAGGCTACCCTTGACTGCTTCTGCCTCCAATAGATTTCCTAAGCACTAGTGTTTGAAGGAACAGCTTAAAAAGAGAATCCTAATGTGATTTCTTTATAATGGGTGTGTTCCTTATCTTATCCTAGTGTCTAAACTCTTCTCCATGGCTGGACCCACAAATAATATTCCTTTACGTGCTAAGGGGTATCTAGAGAGTGGGATAGGTTTAATAACTACCCTAACCCTAACGCGTACCCTAACCCTAACCCCTACCCTAACCCTAAAACGTACCCTAATCCTAAACCGTACACTAAACCGAGCCCTAACCCTAACTCAAACCCTAACCCTAACCCAAACCCTACGCCGTACCCGAACCCCTCCCCGAACCCGTACCCTAAGCCGTACCCTAAGCCTAACCCTAAGCCTAACCCTAACCCTAGGCTACCCTTGACTGCTTCTGCCTCCAATAGATTTCCTAAGCACTAGTGTTTGAAGGAACAGCTTAAAAAGAGAATCCTAATGTGATTTCTTTATAATGGGTGTGTTCCTTATCTTATCCTAGTGTCTAAACTCTTCTCCATTGCTGGACCCCCAAATAATATTCCTTTACGTGCTAAGGGGAATCTAGAGAGTGGGATAGGTTTAATAACTACCCTAACCCTAACACGTACCCTAACCCTAACCCCTACCCTAACCCTAACACGTACCCTAATCCTAACCCGTACCCTAAACCGAGCCCTAACCCTAACACGAACCCTAACCCTAACCCTAACCCATACCCTACGCCGTACCCGAACCCCTCCCCGAACCCGTACCCTAAGCCGTACCCTAAGCCTAATCCTAAGCCTAACCCTAACCCTAGGCTACCCTTGACTGCTTCTGCCTCCAACAGATTTCCTAAGCACTAGTGTTTGAAGGAACAGCTTAAAAAGAGAATCCTAATGTGATTTCTTTATTATGGGTGTGTTCCTTATCTTATCCTAGTGTCTAAACTCTTCTCCATGGCTGGACCCCCAAATAATATTCCTTTACGTGCTAAGGGCTATCTAGAGAGTGGGATAGGTTTAATAACTACCCTAACCCTAACGCGTACCCTAACCCTAACCCCTACCCTAACCCTAACACGTACCCTAATCCTAACCCGTACCCTAAACCGAGCCCTAACCCTAACACTAACCCTAACCCTAACCCTAACCCATACCCTACGCCGTACCCGAACCCCTCCCCGAACCCGTAGCCTAAGCCGTACCCTAAGACTAACCCTAAGCCTAACCCTAACCCTAGGCTACCCTTGACTGCTTCTGCCTCCAATAGATTTCCTAAGCACTAGTGTTTGAAGGAACAGCTTAAAAAGAGAATCCTAATGTGATTTCTTTATAATTGGAGTGTTCCTTATCTTATCCTAGTGTCTAAACTCTTCTCCATGGCTGGACCCCCAAATAATATTCCTTTACGTGCTAACGGATATCTAGAGAGTGGGATAGGTTTAATAACTACCCTAACCCTAACACGTACCCTAACCCTAACCCCTACCCTAACCCTAACACGTACCCTAATCCTAACCCGTACCCTGAACCGAGCCCTAACCCTAACACTAACCCTAACCCTAACCCTAACCCATACCCTACGCCGTACCCGAACCCCTCCCCGAACCCGTACCCTAAGCCGTACCCTAAGCCTAACCCTAAGCCTAACCCTAACCCTAGGCTACCCTTGACTGCTTCTGCCTCCAATAGATTTCCTAAGCACTAGTGTTTTAAGGAACGGCTTAAAAACAGAATCCTAATGTGATTTCTTTATAATGGGTGTGTTCCTTATCTTATCCTAGTGTCTAAACTCTTCTCCATGGCTGGACCCCCAAATAATATTCCTTTACGTGCTAAGGGGTATCTAGAGATTGGGATAGGTTTAATAACTACCCTAACCCTAACGCGTACCCTAACCCTAACCCCTACCCTAACCCTAACACGTACCCTAATCCTAACCCATACCCTAAACTGAGCCCTAACCCTAACACTAACCCTAACCCTAACCCTAACCCATACCCTACACCGTACCCGAACCCCTCCCCGAAACCGTACCCTAAGCCGTACCCTAACCCTAACCCTAAGCCTAACCCTAACCCTAGGCTACCCTTGACTGCTTCTGCCTCCAATAGATTTCCTAAGCACTAGTGTTTGAAGGAACAGCTTAAAAAGAGAATCCTAATGTGATTTCTTTATAATGGGTGTGTTCCTTATCTTATCCTAGTGTCTAAACTCTTCTCCATGGCTGGACCCCCAAATAATATTCCTTTACGTGCTAAGGGGTATCTGGAGAGTGGGATAGGTTTAATAACTACCCTAACCCTAACACGTACCCTAACCCTAACCCCTACCCTAACCCTAACACGTACCCTAATCCTAACCCGTACCCTGAACCGAGCCCTAACCCTAAGACTAACCCTAACCCTAACCCTACCCCATACCCTACGCCGTACCCGAACCCCTCCCCGAACCCGTACCCTAAGCCGTACCCTAAGCCTAACCCTAAGCCTAACCCTAACCCTAGGCTACCCTTGACTGCTTCTGCCTCCAATAGATTTCCTAAGCACTAGTGTTTTAAGGAACGGCTTAAAAACAGAATCCTAATGTGATTTCTTTATAATGGGTGTGTTCCTTATCTTATCCTAGTGTCTAAACTCTTCTCCATGGCTGCACCCGCAAATAATATTCCTTTACGTGCTAAGGGGTATCTAGAGAGTGGGATAGGTTTACTAACTACCCTAACCTAATGCGTACCCTAACCCTAACCCCTACCCTAACCCTAACACGTACCCTAATCCTAACCCGTACCCTGAACCGAGCCCTAACCCTAACACTAACCCTAACCCTAACCCTAACCCATACCCTACGCCGTACCCGAACCCCTCCCCGAACCCGTACCCTAAGCCGTACCCTAAGCCTAACCCTAAGCCTAACCCTAACCCTAGGCTACCCTTGACTGCTTCTGCCTCCAATAGATTTCCTAAGCACTAGTGTTTGAAGAAACAGCTTAAAAAGAGAATCCTAATGTGATTTCTTTATAATGGGTGTGTTCCTTATCTTATCCTAGTGTCTAAACTCTTCTCCATGGCTGGACCCCCAAATAATATTCCTTTACGTGCTAAGGGGTATCTAGAGAGTGGGATAGGTTTAATAACTACCCTAACCCTAACACGTACCCTAACCCTAACCCCTACCCTAACCCTAACACGTACCCTAATCCTAACCCGTACCCTGAACCGAGCCCTAACCCTAACACTAACCCTAACCCTAACCCTAACCCATACCCTACGCCGTACCCGAACCCCTCCCCGAACCCGTACCCTAAGCCGTACCCTAAGCCTAACCCTAAGCCTAACCCTAACCCTAGGCTACCCTTGACTGCTTCTGCCTCCAATAGATTTCCTAAGCACTAGTGTTTGAAGGAACAGCTTAAAAAGAGAATCCTAATGTGATTTCTTTATAATGGGTGTGTTCCTTATCTTATCCTAGTGTCTAAACTCTTCTCCATGGCTGGACCCACAAATAATATTCCTTTACGTGCTAAGGGGTATCTAGAGAGTGGGATAGGTTTAATAACTACCCTAACCCTAACGCGTACCCTAACCCTAACCCCTACCCTAACCCTAAAACGTACCCTAATCCTAAACCGTACACTAAACCGAGCCCTAACCCTAACTCAAACCCTAACCCTAACCCAAACCCTACGCCGTACCCGAACCCCTCCCCGAACCCGTACCCTAAGCCGTACCCTAAGCCTAACCCTAAGCCTAACCCTAACCCTAGGCTACCCTTGACTGCTTCTGCCTCCAATAGATTTCCTAAGCACTAGTGTTTGAAGGAACAGCTTAAAAAGAGAATCCTAATGTGATTTCTTTATAATGGGTGTGTTCCTTATCTTATCCTAGTGTCTAAACTCTTCTCCATTGCTGGACCCCCAAATAATATTCCTTTACGTGCTAAGGGGAATCTAGAGAGTGGGATAGGTTTAATAACTACCCTAACCCTAACACGTACCCTAACCCTAACCCCTACCCTAACCCTAACACGTACCCTAATCCTAACCCGTACCCTAAACCGAGCCCTAACCCTAACACGAACCCTAACCCTAACCCTAACCCATACCCTACGCCGTACCCGAACCCCTCCCCGAACCCGTACCCTAAGCCGTACCCTAAGCCTAATCCTAAGCCTAACCCTAACCCTAGGCTACCCTTGACTGCTTCTGCCTCCAACAGATTTCCTAAGCACTAGTGTTTGAAGGAACAGCTTAAAAAGAGAATCCTAATGTGATTTCTTTATTATGGGTGTGTTCCTTATCTTATCCTAGTGTCTAAACTCTTCTCCATGGCTGGACCCCCAAATAATATTCCTTTACGTGCTAAGGGCTATCTAGAGAGTGGGATAGGTTTAATAACTACCCTAACCCTAACGCGTACCCTAACCCTAACCCCTACCCTAACCCTAACACGTACCCTAATCCTAACCCGTACCCTAAACCGAGCCCTAACCCTAACACTAACCCTAACCCTAACCCTAACCCATACCCTACGCCGTACCCGAACCCCTCCCCGAACCCGTAGCCTAAGCCGTACCCTAAGACTAACCCTAAGCCTAACCCTAACCCTAGGCTACCCTTGACTGCTTCTGCCTCCAATAGATTTCCTAAGCACTAGTGTTTGAAGGAACAGCTTAAAAAGAGAATCCTAATGTGATTTCTTTATAATTGGAGTGTTCCTTATCTTATCCTAGTGTCTAAACTCTTCTCCATGGCTGGACCCCCAAATAATATTCCTTTACGTGCTAACGGATATCTAGAGAGTGGGATAGGTTTAATAACTACCCTAACCCTAACACGTACCTTAACCCTAACCCCTACCCTAACCCTAACACGTACCCTAATCCTAACCCGTACCCTGAACCGAGCCCTAACCCTAACACTAACCCTAACCCTAACCCTAACCCATACCCTACGCCGTACCCGAACCCCTCCCCGAACCCGTACCCTAAGCCGTACCCTAAGCCTAACCCTAAGCCTAACCCTAACCCTAGGCTACCCTTGACTGCTTCTGCCTCCAATAGATTTCCTAAGCACTAGTGTTTTAAGGAACGGCTTAAAAACAGAATCCTAATGTGATTTCTTTATAATGGGTGTGTTCCTTATCTTATCCTAGTGTCTAAACTCTTCTCCATGGCTGGACCCCCAAATAATATTCCTTTACGTGCTAAGGGGTATCTAGAGAGTGGGATAGGTTTAATAACTACCCTAACCCTAACGCGTACCCTAACCCTAACCCCTACCCTAACCCTAACACGTACCCTAATCCTAACCCATACCCTAAACTGAGCCCTAACCCTAACACTAACCCTAACCCTAACCCTAACCCATACCCTACACCGTACCCGAACCCCTCCCCGAAACCGTACCCTAAGCCGTACCCTAACCCTAACCCTAAGCCTAACCCTAACCCTAGGCTACCCTTGACTGCTTCTGCCTCCAATAGATTTCCTAAGCACTAGTGTTTGAAGGAACAGCTTAAAAAGAGAATCCTAATGTGATTTCTTTATAATGGGTGTGTTCCTTATCTTATCCTAGTGTCTAAACTCTTCTCCATGGCTGGACCCCCAAATAATATTCCTTTACGTGCTAAGGGGTATCTAGAGAGTGGGATAGGTTTAATAACTACCCTAAACCTAACGCGTACCCTAACCCTAACCCCTACCCTAACCCTAACCCGTACCCTAATCCTAACCCGTACCCTAAACCGAGCCCTAACCCTAACACTAACCCTAACCCTAACCCTAACCCATACCCTACGCCGTACCCGAACCCCTCCCCGAACCCGTACCCTAAGCCTAACCCTAAGCCTAACCCTAACCCTAGGCTACCCTTGACTGCTTCTGCCTCCAATAGATTTCCTAAGCACTAGTGTTTGAAGGAACAGCTTAAAAAGAGAATCCTAATGTGATTTCTTTATAATGGGTGTGTTCCTTATCTTATCCTAGTGTCTAAACTCTTCTCCATGGCTGGACCCCCAAATAATATTCCTTTACATGCTAAGGGGTATCTAGAGAGTGGGATAGGTTTAATAACTACCCTAACCCTAACGCGTACCCTAACCCTAACCCCTACCCTAACCCTAAAACGTACCCTAATCCTAACCCGTACACTAAACCGAGCCCTAACCCTAACTCAAACCCTAACCCTAACCCTAACCCCGTACCCTACGCCGTACCCGAACCCCTCCCCGAACCCGTACCCTAAGCCGTACCCTAACCCTAACCCTAAGCCTAACCCTAACCCTAGGCTACCCTTGACTGCTTCTGCCTCCAATAGATTTCCTAAGCACTAGTGTTTGAAGGAACAGCTTAAAAAGAGAATCCTAATGTGATTTCTTTATAATGGGTGTGTTCCTTATCTTATCCTAGTGTCTAAACTCTTCTCCATGGTTGGACCCCCAAATAATATTCCTTTACGTGCTAAGGGGTATCTAGAGAGTGGGATAGGTTTAATAACTACCCTAACCCTAACGCGTACCCTAACCCTAACCCCTACCCTAACCCTAACACGTACCCTAATCCTAACCCGTACACTAAACCGAGCCCTAACACTAACTCAAACCCTAACCCTAACCCATACCCTACGCCGTACCCGAACCCCTCCCCGAACCCGTAGACTAAGCCGTACCCTAAGCCTAACCCTAAGCCTAACCCTAACCCTAGGCTACCCTTGACTGCTTCTGCCTCCAATAGATTTCCTAAGCACTAGTGTTTGAAGGAACAGCTTAAAAAGAGAATCCTAATGTGATTTCTTTATAATGGGTGTGTTCCTTATCTTATCCTAGTGTCTAAACTCTTCTCCATGGCTGGACCCGCAAATAATATTCCTTTACGTGCTAAGGGGTATCTAGAGAGTGGGATAGGTTTAATAACTACCCTAACCCTAACACGTACCCTAACCCTAACCCCTACCCTAACCCTAACCACTACCCTAACCCTAACACGTACCCTAATCCTAACCCGTACCCTGAACCGAGCCCTAACCCTAAGACTAACCCTAACCCTAACCCTAACCCATACCCTACGCCGTAACCGAACCCCTCCCCGAACCCGTACCCTAAGCCGTACCCTAAGCCTAACCCTAACCCTAGGCTACCCTTGACTGCTTCTGCCTCCAATAGATTTCCTAAGCACTAGTGTTTTAAGGAACGGCTTAAAAACAGAATCCTAATGTGATTTCTTTATAATGGGTGTGTTCCTTATTTATCCTAGTGTCTAAACTCTTCTCCATGGCTGGACCCGCAAATAATATTCCTTTACGTGCTAAGGGGTATCTAGAGAGTGGGATAGGTTTACTAACTACCCTAACCTAATGCGTACCCTAACCCTAACCCCTACCCTAACCCTAACACGTACCCTAATCCTAACCCGTACCCTAAACCGAGCCCTAACCCTAACACGAACCCTAACCCTAACCCTAACCCATACCCTACGCCGTACCCGAACCCCTCCCCGAACCCCTACCCTAAGCCGTACCCTAACCCTAACCCTAAGCCTAACCCTAACCCTAGGCTACCCTTGACTGCTTCTGCCTCCAATAGATTTCCTAAGCACTAGTGTTTTAAGGAACTACTTAAAAAGAGAATCCTAATGTGATTTGTTTATAATGTATGTGTTCCTTATTTTATCCTAGTGTCTAAACTCTTCTCCATGGCTGGACCCGCAAATAATATTCCTTTACGTGCTAAGGGGTATCTAGAGAGTGGGATAGGTTTAATAACTACCCTAACCCTAACGCGTACCCTAACCCTAACCCCTACCCTAACCCTAACACGTACCCTAATCCTAACCCGTACCCTGAACCGAGCCCTAACCCTAACACTAACCCTAACCCTAACCCTAACCCATACCCTACGCCGTACCCGAACCCCTCCCCGAACCCGTACCCTAAGCCGTACCCTAAGCCTAACCCTAAGCCTAACCCTAACCCTAGGCTACCCTTGACTGCTTCTGCCTCCGAGATTTCCTAAGCACTAGTGTTTGAAGAAACAGCTTAAAAAGAGAATCCTAATGTGATTTCTTTATAATGGGTGTGTTCCTTATCTTATCCTAGTGTCTAAACTCTTCTCCATGGCTGGACCCCCAAATAATATTCCTTTACGTGCTAAGGGGTATCTAGAGAGTGGGATAGGTTTAATAACTACCCTAACCCTAACACGTACCCTAACCCTAACCCCTACCCTAACCCTAACACGTACCCTAATCCTAACCCGTACCCTGAACCGAGCCCTAACCCTAACACTAACCCTAACCCTAACCCTAACCCATACCCTACGCCGTACCCGAACCCCTCCCCGAACCCGTACCCTAAGCCGTACCCTAAGCCTAACCCTAAGCCTAACCCTAACCCTAGGCTACCCTTGACTGCTTCTGCCTCCAATAGATTTCCTAAGCACTAGTGTTTGAAGGAACGGCTTAAAAACAGAATCCTAATGTGATTTCTTTATAATGGGTGTGTTCCTTATCTTATCCTAGTGTCTAAACTCTTCTCCATGGCTGGACCCACAAATAATATACCTTTACGTGCTAAGGGGTATCTAGAGAGTGGGATAGGTTTAATAACTACCCTAACCCTAACGCGTACCCTAACCCTAACCCCTACCCTAACCCTAAAACGTACCCTAATCCTAACCCGTACACTAAACCGAGCCCTAACCCTAACTCAAACCCTAACCCTAACCCATACCCTACGCCGTACCCGAACCCCTCCCCGAACCCGTACCCTAAGCCGTACCCTAAGCCTAACCCTAAGCCTAACCCTAACCCTAGGCTACCCTTAACTGCTTCTGCCTCCAATAGATTTCCTAAGCACTAGTGTTTGAAGGAACAGCTTAAAAAGAGAATCCTAATGTGATTTCTTTATAATGGGAGTGTTCCTTAGCTTATCCTAGTGTCTAAACTCTTCTCCATGGCTGGACCCCCAAATAATATTCCTTTACGTGCTAACGGATATCTAGAGAGTGGGATAGGTTTAATAACTACCCTAACCCTAACACGTACCCTAACCCTAACCCCTACCCTAACCCTAACACGTACCCTAATCCTAACCCGTACCCTGAACCGAGCCCTAACCCTAACACTAACCCTAACCCTAACCCTAACCCATACCCTACGCCGTACCCGAACCCCTCCCCGAACCCGTACCCTAAGCCGTACCCTAAGCCTAACCCTAAGCCTAACCCTAACCCTAGGCTACCCTTGACTGCTTCTGCCTCCAATAGATTTCCTAAGCACTAGTGTTTTAAGGAACGGCTTAAAAACAGAATCCTAATGTGATTTCTTTATAATGGGTGTGTTCCTTATCTTATCCTAGTGTCTAAACTCTTCTCCATGGCTGGACCCGCAAATAATATTCCTTTACGTGCTAAGGGGTATCTAGAGAGTGGGATAGGTTTAATAACTACCCTAACCCTAACGCGTACCCTAACCCTAACCCCTACCCTAACCCTAACACGTACCCTAATCCTAACCCGTACCCTAAACTGAGCCCTAACCCTAACACTAACCCTAACCCTAACCCTAACCCATACCCTACACCGTACCCGAACCCCTCCCCGAAACCGTACCCTAAGCCGTACCCTAACCCTAACCCTAAGCCTAACCCTAACCCTAGGCTACCCTTGACTGCTTCTGACTCCAATAGATTTCCTAAGCACTAGTGTTTGAAGGAACAGCTTAAAAAGAGAATCCTAATGTGATTTCTTTATAATGGGTGTGTTCCTTATCTTATCCTAGTGTCTAAACTCTTCTCCATGGCTGGACCCCCAAATAATATTCCTTTACGTGCTAAGGGGTATCTAGAGAGTGGGATAGGTTTAATAACTACCCTAAACCTAACGCGTACCCTAACCCTAACCCCTACCCTAACCCTAACCCGTACCCTAATCCTAACCCGTACCCTAAACCGAGCCCTAACCCTAACACAAACCCTAACCCTAACCCTAACCCATACCCTACGCCGTACCCGAACCCCTCCCCGAACCCGTACCCTAAGCCGTACCCTAAGCCTAACCCTAAGCCTAACCCTAACCCTAGGCTACCCTTTACTGCTTCTGCCTCCAATAGATTTCCTAAGCACTAGTGTTTGAAGGAACAGCTTAAAAAGAGAATCCTAATGTGATTTCTTTATAATGGGTGTGTTCCTTATCTTATCCTAGTGTCTAAACTCTTCTCCATGGCTGGACCCCCAAATAATATTCCTTTACATGCTAAGGGGTATCTAGAGAGTGGGATAGGTTTAATAACTACCCTAACCCTAACGCGTACCCTAACCCTAACCCCTACCCTAACCCTAAAACGTACCCTAATCCTAAACCGTACACTAAACCGAGCCCTAACCCTAACTCAAACCCTAACCCTAACCCTAACCCATACCCTACGCCGTACCCGAACCCCTCCCCGAACCCGTACCCTAAGCCGTACCCTAACCCTAACCCTAAGCCTAACCCTAACCCTAGGCTACCCTTGACTGCTTCTGCCTCCAATAGATTTCCTAAGCACTAGTGTTTTAAGGAACGGCTTAAAAACAGAATCCTAATGTGATTTCTTTATAATGGGTGTGTTCCTTATCTTATCCTAGTGTCTAAACTCTTCTCCATGGCTGGACCCCCAAATAATATTCCTTTACGTGCTAAGGGGTATCTAGAGAGTGGGATAGGTTTAATAACTACCCTAACCCTAACGCGTACCCTAACCCTAACCCCTACCCTAACCCTAACACGTACCCTAATCCTAACCCATACCCTAAACTGAGCCCTAACCCTAACACTAACCCTAACCCTAACCCTAACCCATACCCTACACCGTACCCGAACCCCTCCCCGAAACCGTACCCTAAGCCGTACCCTAACCCTAACCCTAAGCCTAACCCTAACCCTAGGCTACCCTTGACTGCTTCTGCCTCCAATAGATTTCCTAAGCACTAGTGTTTGAAGGAACAGCTTAAAAAGAGAATCCTAATGTGATTTCTTTATAATGGGTGTGTTCCTTATCTTATCCTAGTGTCTAAACTCTTCTCCATGGCTGGACCCCCAAATAATATTCCTTTACGTGCTAAGGGGTATCTAGAGAGTGGGATAGGTTTAATAACTACCCTAAACCTAACGCGTACCCTAACCCTAACCCCTACCCTAACCCTAACCCGTACCCTAATCCTAACCCGTACCCTAAACCGAGCCCTAACCCTAACACTAACCCTAACCCTAACCCTAACCCATACCCTACGCCGTACCCGAACCCCTCCCCGAACCCGTACCCTAAGCCTAACCCTAAGCCTAACCCTAACCCTAGGCTACCCTTGACTGCTTCTGCCTCCAATAGATTTCCTAAGCACTAGTGTTTGAAGGAACAGCTTAAAAAGAGAATCCTAATGTGATTTCTTTATAATGGGTGTGTTCCTTATCTTATCCTAGTGTCTAAACTCTTCTCCATGGCTGGACCCCCAAATAATATTCCTTTACATGCTAAGGGGTATCTAGAGAGTGGGATAGGTTTAATAACTACCCTAACCCTAACGCGTACCCTAACCCTAACCCCTACCCTAACCCTAAAACGTACCCTAATCCTAACCCGTACACTAAACCGAGCCCTAACCCTAACTCAAACCCTAACCCTAACCCTAACCCCGTACCCTACGCCGTACCCGAACCCCTCCCCGAACCCGTACCCTAAGCCGTACCCTAACCCTAACCCTAAGCCTAACCCTAACCCTAGGCTACCCTTGACTGCTTCTGCCTCCAATAGATTTCCTAAGCACTAGTGTTTGAAGGAACAGCTTAAAAAGAGAATCCTAATGTGATTTCTTTATAATGGGTGTGTTCCTTATCTTATCCTAGTGTCTAAACTCTTCTCCATGGCTGGACCCCCAAATAATATTCCTTTACGTGCTAAGGGGTATCTAGAGAGTGGGATAGGTTTAATAACTACCCTAACCCTAACGCGTACCCTAACCCTAACCCCTACCCTAACCCTAACACGTACCCTAATCCTAACCCGTACACTAAACCGAGCCCTAACACTAACTCAAACCCTAACCCTAACCCATACCCTACGCCGTACCCGAACCCCTCCCCGAACCCGTAGACTAAGCCGTACCCTAAGCCTAACCCTAAGCCTAACCCTAACCCTAGGCTACCCTTGACTGCTTCTGCCTCCAATAGATTTCCTAAGCACTAGTGTTTGAAGGAACAGCTTAAAAAGAGAATCCTAATGTGATTTCTTTATAATGGGTGTGTTCCTTATCTTATCCTAGTGTCTAAACTCTTCTCCATGGCTGGACCCGCAAATAATATTCCTTTACGTGCTAAGGGGTATCTAGAGAGTGGGATAGGTTTAATAACTACCCTAACCCTAACACGTACCCTAACCCTAACCCCTACCCTAACCCTAACCACTACCCTAACCCTAACACGTACCCTAATCCTAACCCGTACCCTGAACCGAGCCCTAACCCTAAGACTAACCCTAACCCTAACCCTAACCCATACCCTACGCCGTAACCGAACCCCTCCCCGAACCCGTACCCTAAGCCGTACCCTAAGCCTAACCCTAACCCTAGGCTACCCTTGACTGCTTCTGCCTCCAATAGATTTCCTAAGCACTAGTGTTTTAAGGAACGGCTTAAAAACAGAATCCTAATGTGATTTCTTTATAATGGGTGTGTTCCTTATTTATCCTAGTGTCTAAACTCTTCTCCATGGCTGGACCCGCAAATAATATTCCTTTACGTGCTAAGGGGTATCTAGAGAGTGGGATAGGTTTACTAACTACCCTAACCTAATGCGTACCCTAACCCTAACCCCTACCCTAACCCTAACACGTACCCTAATCCTAACCCGTACCCTAAACCGAGCCCTAACCCTAACACGAACCCTAACCCTAACCCTAACCCATACCCTACGCCGTACCCGAACCCCTCCCCGAACCCCTACCCTAAGCCGTACCCTAACCCTAACCCTAAGCCTAACCCTAACCCTAGGCTACCCTTGACTGCTTCTGCCTCCAATAGATTTCCTAAGCACTAGTGTTTTAAGGAACAACTTAAAAAGAGAATCCTAATGTGATTTGTTTATAATGTATGTGTTCCTTATTTTATCCTAGTGTCTAAACTCTTCTCCATGGCTGGACCCGCAAATAATATTCCTTTACGTGCTAAGGGGTATCTAGAGAGTGGGATAGGTTTAATAACTACCCTAACCCTAACGCGTACCCTAACCCTAACCCCTACCCTAACCCTAACACGTACCCTAATCCTAACCCGTACCCTGAACCGAGCCCTAACCCTAACACTAACCCTAACCCTAACCCTAACCCATACCCTACGCCGTACCCGAACCCCTCCCCGAACCCGTACCCTAAGCCGTACCCTAAGCCTAACCCTAAGCCTAACCCTAACCCTAGGCTACCCTTGACTGCTTCTGCCTCCGAGATTTCCTAAGCACTAGTGTTTGAAGAAACAGCTTAAAAAGAGAATCCTAATGTGATTTCTTTATAATGGGTGTGTTCCTTATCTTATCCTAGTGTCTAAACTCTTCTCCATGGCTGGACCCCCAAATAATATTCCTTTACGTGCTAAGGGGTATCTAGAGAGTGGGATAGGTTTAATAACTACCCTAACCCTAACACGTACCCTAACCCTAACCCCTACCCTAAACCTAACACGTACCCTAATCCTAACCCGTACCCTGAACCGAGCCCTAACCCTAACACTAACCCTAACCCTAACCCTAACCCATACCCTACGCCGTACCCGAACCCCTCCCCGAACCCGTACCCTAAGCCGTACCCTAAGCCTAACCCTAAGCCTAACCCTAACCCTAGGCTACCCTTGACTGCTTCTGCCTCCAATAGATTTCCTAAGCACTAGTGTTTGAAGGAACGGCTTAAAAACAGAATCCTAATGTGATTTCTTTATAATGGGTGTGTTCCTTATCTTATCCTAGTGTCTAAACTCTTCTCCATGGCTGGACCCACAAATAATATACCTTTACGTGCTAAGGGGTATCTAGAGAGTGTTATAGGTTTAATAACTACCCTAACCCTAACGCGTACCCTAACCCTAACCCCTACCCTAACCCTAAAACGTACCCTAATCCTAACCCGTACACTAAACCGAGCCCTAACCCTAACTCAAACCCTAACCCTAACCCATACCCTACGCCGTACCCGAACCCCTCCCCGAACCCGTACCCTAAGCCGTACCCTAAGCCTAACCCTAAGCCTAACCCTAACCCTAGGCTACCCTTAACTGCTTCTGCCTCCAATAGATTTCCTAAGCACTAGTGTTTGAAGGAACAGCTTAAAAAGAGAATCCTAATGTGATTTCTTTATAATGGGTGTGTTCCTTATCTTATCCTAGTGTCTAAACTCTTCTCCATGGCTGGACCCCCAAATAATATTCCTTTACGTGCTAAGGGGTATCTAGAGAGTGGGATAGGTTTAATAACTACCCTAACCCTAACGCGTACCCTAACCCTAACCCCTACCCTAACCCTAACACGTACCCTAATCCTAACCCGTACCCTAAACCGAGCCCTAACCCTAACTCTAACCCTAACCCTAACCCAAAGCCTACGCCGTACCTGAACCCCTCCCCGAACCCGTACCCCAAGCCGTACCCTAAGCCTAACCCTAAGCCTAACCCTAACCCTAGGCTACCCTTGACTGCTTCTGCCTCCAATAGATTTCCTAAGCACTAGTGTTTGAAGGAACAGCTTAAAAAGAGAATCCTAATGTGATTTCTTTATAATGGGAGTGTTCCTTAGCTTATCCTAGTGTCTAAACTCTTCTCCATGGCTGGACCCCCAAATAATATTCCTTTACGTGCTAACGGATATCTAGAGAGTGGGATAGGTTTAATAACTACCCTAACCCTAACACGTACCCTAACCCTAACCCCTACCCTAACCCTAACACGTACCCTAATCCTAACCCGTACCCTGAACCGAGCCCTAACCCTAACACTAACCCTAACCCTAACCCTAACCCATACCCTACGCCGTACCCGAACCCCTCCCCGAACCCGTACCCTAAGCCGTACCCTAAGCCTAACCCTAAGCCTAACCCTAACCCTAGGCTACCCTTGACTGCTTCTGCCTCCAATAGATTTCCTAAGCACTAGTGTTTTAAGGAACGGCTTAAAAACAGAATCCTAATGTGATTTCTTTATAATGGGTGTGTTCCTTATCTTATCCTAGTGTCTAAACTCTTCTCCATGGCTGGACCCGCAAATAATATTCCTTTACGTGCTAAGGGGTATCTAGAGAGTGGGATAGGTTTAATAACTACCCTAACCCTAACGCGTACCCTAACCCTAACCCCTACCCTAACCCTAACACGTACCCTAATCCTAACCCGTACCCTAAACTGAGCCCTAACCCTAACACTAACCCTAACCCTAACCCTAACCCATACCCTACACCGTACCCGAACCCCTCCCCGAAACCGTACCCTAAGCCGTACCCTAACCCTAACCCTAAGCCTAACCCTAACCCTAGGCTACCCTTGACTGCTTCTGACTCCAATAGATTTCCTAAGCACTAGTGTTTGAAGGAACAGCTTAAAAAGAGAATCCTAATGTGATTTCTTTATAATGGGTGTGTTCCTTATCTTATCCTAGTGTCTAAACACTTCTCCATGGCTGGACCCCCAAATAATATTCCTTTACGTGCTAAGGGGTATCTAGAGAGTGGGATAGGTTTAATAACTACCCTAAACCTAACACGTACCCTAACCCTAACCCCTACCCTAACCCTAACCCGTACCCTAATCCTAACCCGTACCCTAAACCGAGCCCTAACCCTAACACAAACCCTAACCCTAACCCTAACCCATACCCTACGCCGTACCCGAACCCCTCCCCGAACCCGTACCCTAAGCCGTACCCTAAGCCTAACCCTAAGCCTAACCCTAACCCTAGGCTACCCTTGACTGCTTCTGCCTCCAATAGATTTCCTAAGCACTAGTGTTTGAAGGAACAGCTTAAAAAGAGAATCCTAATGTGATTTCTTTATAATGGGTGTGTTCCTTATCTTATCCTAGTGTCTAAACTCTTCTCCATGGCTGGACCCCCAAATAATATTCCTTTACATGCTAAGGGGTATCTAGAGAGTGGGATAGGTTTAATAACTACCCTAACCCTAACGCGTACCCTAACCCTAACCCCTACCCTAACCCTAAAACGTACCCTAATCCTAAACCGTACACTAAACCGAGCCCTAACCCTAATTCAAACCCTAACCCTAACCCTAACCCATACCCTACGCCGTACCCGAACCCCTCCCCGAACCCGTACCCTAAGCCGTACCCTAACCCTAACCCTAAGCCTAACCCTAACCCTAGGCTACCCTTGACTGCTTCTGCCTCCAATAGATTTCCTAAGCACTAGTGTTTGAAGGAACAGCTTAAAAAGAGAATCCTAATGTGATTTCTTTATAATGGGTGTGTTCCTTATCTTATCCTAGTGTCTAAACTCTTCTCCATGGCTGGACCCCCAAATAATATTCCTTTACGTGCTAAGGGGTATCTAGAGAGTGGGATAGGTTTAATAACTACCCTAACCCTAACGCGTACCCTAACCCTAACCCCTACCCTAACCCTAACACGTACCCTAATCCTAACCCGTACACTAAACCGAGCCCTAACCCTAACTCAAACCCTAACCCTAACCCATACCCTACGCCGTACCCGAACCCCTCCCCGAACCCGTAGACTAAGCCTACCCTAAGCCTAACCCTAAGCCTAACCCTAACCCTAGGCTACCCTTGACTGCTTCTGCCTCCAATAGATTTCCTAAGCACTAGTGTTTGAAGGAACAGCTTAAAAAGAGAATCCTAATGTGATTTCTTTATAATGGGTGTGTTCCTTATCTTATCCTAGTGTCTAAACTCTTCTCCATGGCTGGACCCCCAAATAATATTCCTTTACGTGCTAAGGGGTATCTAGAGAGTGGGATAGGTTTAATAACTACCCTAACCCTAACACGTACCCTAACCCTAACCCCTACCCTAACCCTAACCCCTACCCTAACCCAAACACGTACCCTAATCCTAACCCGTACCCTGAACCGAGCCCTAACCCTAAGATTAACCCTAACCCTAACCCTAACCCATACCCTACGCCGTACCCGAACCCCTCGCCGAACCCGTACCCTAAGCCGTACCCTAAGCCTAACCCTAAGCCTAACCCTAACCCTAGGCTACCCTTGACTGCTTCTGCCTCCAATAGATTTCCTAAGCACTAGTGTTTTAAGGAACGGCTTAAAAACAGAATCCTAATGTGATTTCTTTATAATGGGTGTGTTCCTTATTTATCCTAGTGTCTAAACTCTTCTCCATGGCTGGACCCCCAAATAATATTCCTTTACGTGCTAAGGGGTATCTAGAGAGTGGGATAGGTTTACTAACTACGCTAACCTAATGCGTACCCTAACCCTAACCCCTACCCTAACCCTAACACGTACCCTAATCCTAACCCGTACCCTAAACCGAGCCCTAACCCTAACACGAACCCTAACCCTAACCCTAACCCATACCCTACGCCGTACCCGAACCCCTCCCCGAACCCCTACCCTAAGCCGTACCCTAAGCCTAACCCTAAGCCTAACCCTAACCCTAGGCTACCCTTGACTGCTTCTGCCTCCAATAGATTTCCTAAGCACTAGTGTTTGAAGGAACAGCTTAAAAAGAGAATCCTAATGTGATTTCTTTATAATGGGTGTGTTCCTTATCTTATCCTAGTGTCTAAACTCTTCTCCATGGCTGGACCCCCAAATAATATTCCTTTACGTGCTAAGGGGTATCTAGAGAGTGGGATAGGTTTACTAACTACCCTAACCCTAATGCGTACCCTAACCCTAACCCCTACCCTAACCCTAACACGTACCCTAATCCTAACCCGTACCCTAAACCGAGCCCTAACCCTAACACGAACCCTAACCCTAACCCTAACCCATACCCTACGCCGTACCCGAACCCCTCCCCGAACCCCTACCCTAAGCCGTACCCTAACCCTAACCCTAAGCCTAACCCTAACCCTAGGCTACCCTTGACTGCTTCTGCCTCCAATAGATTTCCTAAGCACTAGTGTTTGAAGGAACAGCTTAAAAAGAGAATCCTAATGTGATTTCTTTATAATGGGTGTGTTCCTTATCTTATCCTAGTGTCTAAACTCTTCTCCATGGCTGGACCCCCAAATAATATTCCTTTACGTGCTAAGGGGTATCTAGAGAGTGGGATAGGTTTAATAACTACCCTAACCCTAACACGTACCCTAACCCTAACCCCTACCCTAACCCTAACCCCTACCCTAACCCTAACACGTACCCTAATCCTAACCCGTACCCTGAACCGAGCCCTAACCCTAAGACTAACCCTAACCCTAACCCTAACCCATACCCTACGCCGTACCCAAACCCCTCCCCGAACCCGTACCCTAAGCCGTACCCTAAGCCTAACCCTAAGCCTAACCCTAACCCTAGGCTACCCTTGACTGCTTCTGCCTCCAATAGATTTCCTAAGCACTAGTGTTTTAAGGAACGGCTTAAAAACAGAATCCTAATGTGATTTCTTTATAATGGGTGTGTTCCTTATTTATCCTAGTGTCTAAACTCTTCTCCATGGCTGGACCCGCAAATAATATTCCTTTACGTGCTAAGGGGTATCTAGAGAGTGGGATAGGTTTACTAACTACCCTAACCTAATGCGTACCCTAACCCTAACCCCTACCCTAACCCTAACACGTACCCTAATCCTAACCCGTACCCTAAACTGAGCCCTAACCCTAACACTAACCCTAACCCTAACCCTAACCCATACCCTACACCGTACCCGAACCCCTCCCCGAAACCGTACCCTAAGCCGTACCCTAACCCTAACCCTAAGCCTAACCCTAACCCTAGGCTACCCTTGACTGCTTCTGCCTCCAATAGATTTCCTAAGCACTAGTGTTTGAAGGAACAGCTTAAAAAGAGAATCCTAATGTGATTTCTTTATAATGGGTGTGTTCCTTATCTTATCCTAGTGTCTAAACTCTTCTCCATGGCTGGACCCGCAAATAATATTCCTTTACGTGCTAAGGGGTATCTAGAGAGTGGGATAGGTTTAATAACTACCCTAACCCTAACACGTACCCTAACCCTAACCCCTACCCTAACCCTAACCACTACCCTAACCCTAACACGTACCCTAATCCTAACCCGTACCCTGAACCGAGCCCTAACCCTAAGACTAACCCTAACCCTAACCCTAACCCATACCCTACGCCGTAACCGAACCCCTCCCCGAACCCGTACCCTAAGCCGTACCCTAAGCCTAACCCTAACCCTAGGCTACCCTTGACTGCTTCTGCCTCCAATAGATTTCCTAAGCACTAGTGTTTTAAGGAACGGCTTAAAAACAGAATCCTAATGTGATTTCTTTATAATGGGTGTGTTCCTTATTTATCCTAGTGTCTAAACTCTTCTCCATGGCTGGACCCGCAAATAATATTCCTTTACGTGCTAAGGGGTATCTAGAGAGTGGGATAGGTTTACTAACTACCCTAACCTAATGCGTACCCTAACCCTAACCCCTACCCTAACCCTAACACGTACCCTAATCCTAACCCGTACCCTAAACCGAGCCCTAACCCTAACACGAACCCTAACCCTAACCCTAACCCATACCCTACGCCGTACCCGAACCCCTCCCCGAACCCCTACCCTAAGCCGTACCCTAACCCTAACCCTAAGCCTAACCCTAACCCTAGGCTACCCTTGACTGCTTCTGCCTCCAATAGATTTCCTAAGCACTAGTGTTTTAAGGAACAACTTAAAAAGAGAATCCTAATGTGATTTGTTTATAATGTATGTGTTCCTTATTTTATCCTAGTGTCTAAACTCTTCTCCATGGCTGGACCCGCAAATAATATTCCTTTACGTGCTAAGGGGTATCTAGAGAGTGGGATAGGTTTAATAACTACCCTAACCCTAACGCGTACCCTAACCCTAACCCCTACCCTAACCCTAACACGTACCCTAATCCTAACCCGTACCCTGAACCGAGCCCTAACCCTAACACTAACCCTAACCCTAACCCTAACCCATACCCTACGCCGTACCCGAACCCCTCCCCGAACCCGTACCCTAAGCCGTACCCTAAGCCTAACCCTAAGCCTAACCCTAACCCTAGGCTACCCTTGACTGCTTCTGCCTCCGAGATTTCCTAAGCACTAGTGTTTGAAGAAACAGCTTAAAAAGAGAATCCTAATGTGATTTCTTTATAATGGGTGTGTTCCTTATCTTATCCTAGTGTCTAAACTCTTCTCCATGGCTGGACCCCCAAATAATATTCCTTTACGTGCTAAGGGGTATCTAGAGAGTGGGATAGGTTTAATAACTACCCTAACCCTAACACGTACCCTAACCCTAACCCCTACCCTAACCCTAACACGTACCCTAATCCTAACCCGTACCCTGAACCGAGCCCTAACCCTAACACTAACCCTAACCCTAACCCTAACCCATACCCTACGCCGTACCCGAACCCCTCCCCGAACCCGTACCCTAAGCCGTACCCTAAGCCTAACCCTAAGCCTAACCCTAACCCTAGGCTACCCTTGACTGCTTCTGCCTCCAATAGATTTCCTAAGCACTAGTGTTTGAAGGAACGGCTTAAAAACAGAATCCTAATGTGATTTCTTTATAATGGGTGTGTTCCTTATCTTATCCTAGTGTCTAAACTCTTCTCCATGGCTGGACCCACAAATAATATACCTTTACGTGCTAAGGGGTATCTAGAGAGTGTTATAGGTTTAATAACTACCCTAACCCTAACGCGTACCCTAACCCTAACCCCTACCCTAACCCTAAAACGTACCCTAATCCTAACCCGTACACTAAACCGAGCCCTAACCCTAACTCAAACCCTAACCCTAACCCATACCCTACGCCGTACCCGAACCCCTCCCCGAACCCGTACCCTAAGCCGTACCCTAAGCCTAACCCTAAGCCTAACCCTAACCCTAGGCTACCCTTAACTGCTTCTGCCTCCAATAGATTTCCTAAGCACTAGTGTTTGAAGGAACAGCTTAAAAAGAGAATCCTAATGTGATTTCTTTATAATGGGTGTGTTCCTTATCTTATCCTAGTGTCTAAACTCTTCTCCATGGCTGGACCCCCAAATAATATTCCTTTACGTGCTAAGGGGTATCTAGAGAGTGGGATAGGTTTAATAACTACCCTAACCCTAACGCGTACCCTAACCCTAACCCCTACCCTAACCCTAACACGTACCCTAATCCTAACCCGTACCCTAAACCGAGCCCTAACCCTAACTCTAACCCTAACCCTAACCCAAAGCCTACGCCGTACCTGAACCCCTCCCCGAACCCGTACCCCAAGCCGTACCCTAAGCCTAACCCTAAGCCTAACCCTAACCCTAGGCTACCCTTGACTGCTTCTGCCTCCAATAGATTTCCTAAGCACTAGTGTTTGAAGGAACAGCTTAAAAAGAGAATCCTAATGTGATTTCTTTATAATGGGAGTGTTCCTTAGCTTATCCTAGTGTCTAAACTCTTCTCCATGGCTGGACCCCCAAATAATATTCCTTTACGTGCTAACGGATATCTAGAGAGTGGGATAGGTTTAATAACTACCCTAACCCTAACACGTACCCTAACCCTAACCCCTACCCTAACCCTAACACGTACCCTAATCCTAACCCGTACCCTGAACCGAGCCCTAACCCTAACACTAACCCTAACCCTAACCCTAACCCATACCCTACGCCGTACCCGAACCCCTCCCCGAACCCGTACCCTAAGCCGTACCCTAAGCCTAACCCTAAGCCTAACCCTAACCCTAGGCTACCCTTGACTGCTTCTGCCTCCAATAGATTTCCTAAGCACTAGTGTTTTAAGGAACGGCTTAAAAACAGAATCCTAATGTGATTTCTTTATAATGGGTGTGTTCCTTATCTTATCCTAGTGTCTAAACTCTTCTCCATGGCTGGACCCGCAAATAATATTCCTTTACGTGCTAAGGGGTATCTAGAGAGTGGGATAGGTTTAATAACTACCCTAACCCTAACGCGTACCCTAACCCTAACCCCTACCCTAACCCTAACACGTACCCTAATCCTAACCCGTACCCTAAACTGAGCCCTAACCCTAACACTAACCCTAACCCTAACCCTAACCCATACCCTACACCGTACCCGAACCCCTCCCCGAAACCGTACCCTAAGCCGTACCCTAACCCTAACCCTAAGCCTAACCCTAACCCTAGGCTACCCTTGACTGCTTCTGACTCCAATAGATTTCCTAAGCACTAGTGTTTGAAGGAACAGCTTAAAAAGAGAATCCTAATGTGATTTCTTTATAATGGGTGTGTTCCTTATCTTATCCTAGTGTCTAAACACTTCTCCATGGCTGGACCCCCAAATAATATTCCTTTACGTGCTAAGGGGTATCTAGAGAGTGGGATAGGTTTAATAACTACCCTAAACCTAACACGTACCCTAACCCTAACCCCTACCCTAACCCTAACCCGTACCCTAATCCTAACCCGTACCCTAAACCGAGCCCTAACCCTAACACAAACCCTAACCCTAACCCTAACCCATACCCTACGCCGTACCCGAACCCCTCCCCGAACCCGTACCCTAAGCCGTACCCTAAGCCTAACCCTAAGCCTAACCCTAACCCTAGGCTACCCTTGACTGCTTCTGCCTCCAATAGATTTCCTAAGCACTAGTGTTTGAAGGAACAGCTTAAAAAGAGAATCCTAATGTGATTTCTTTATAATGGGTGTGTTCCTTATCTTATCCTAGTGTCTAAACTCTTCTCCATGGCTGGACCCCCAAATAATATTCCTTTACATGCTAAGGGGTATCTAGAGAGTGGGATAGGTTTAATAACTACCCTAACCCTAACGCGTACCCTAACCCTAACCCCTACCCTAACCCTAAAACGTACCCTAATCCTAAACCGTACACTAAACCGAGCCCTAACCCTAATTCAAACCCTAACCCTAACCCTAACCCATACCCTACGCCGTACCCGAACCCCTCCCCGAACCCGTACCCTAAGCCGTACCCTAACCCTAACCCTAAGCCTAACCCTAACCCTAGGCTACCCTTGACTGCTTCTGCCTCCAATAGATTTCCTAAGCACTAGTGTTTGAAGGAACAGCTTAAAAAGAGAATCCTAATGTGATTTCTTTATAATGGGTGTGTTCCTTATCTTATCCTAGTGTCTAAACTCTTCTCCATGGCTGGACCCCCAAATAATATTCCTTTACGTGCTAAGGGGTATCTAGAGAGTGGGATAGGTTTAATAACTACCCTAACCCTAACGCGTACCCTAACCCTAACCCCTACCCTAACCCTAACACGTACCCTAATCCTAACCCGTACACTAAACCGAGCCCTAACCCTAACTCAAACCCTAACCCTAACCCATACCCTACGCCGTACCCGAACCCCTCCCCGAACCCGTAGACTAAGCCTACCCTAAGCCTAACCCTAAGCCTAACCCTAACCCTAGGCTACCCTTGACTGCTTCTGCCTCCAATAGATTTCCTAAGCACTAGTGTTTGAAGGAACAGCTTAAAAAGAGAATCCTAATGTGATTTCTTTATAATGGGTGTGTTCCTTATCTTATCCTAGTGTCTAAACTCTTCTCCATGGCTGGACCCCCAAATAATATTCCTTTACGTGCTAAGGGGTATCTAGAGAGTGGGATAGGTTTAATAACTACCCTAACCCTAACACGTACCCTAACCCTAACCCCTACCCTAACCCTAACCCCTACCCTAACCCAAACACGTACCCTAATCCTAACCCGTACCCTGAACCGAGCCCTAACCCTAAGATTAACCCTAACCCTAACCCTAACCCATACCCTACGCCGTACCCGAACCCCTCGCCGAACCCGTACCCTAAGCCGTACCCTAAGCCTAACCCTAAGCCTAACCCTAACCCTAGGCTACCCTTGACTGCTTCTGCCTCCAATAGATTTCCTAAGCACTAGTGTTTTAAGGAACGGCTTAAAAACAGAATCCTAATGTGATTTCTTTATAATGGGTGTGTTCCTTATTTATCCTAGTGTCTAAACTCTTCTCCATGGCTGGACCCCCAAATAATATTCCTTTACGTGCTAAGGGGTATCTAGAGAGTGGGATAGGTTTACTAACTACGCTAACCTAATGCGTACCCTAACCCTAACCCCTACCCTAACCCTAACACGTACCCTAATCCTAACCCGTACCCTAAACCGAGCCCTAACCCTAACACGAACCCTAACCCTAACCCTAACCCATACCCTACGCCGTACCCGAACCCCTCCCCGAACCCCTACCCTAAGCCGTACCCTAAGCCTAACCCTAAGCCTAACCCTAACCCTAGGCTACCCTTGACTGCTTCTGCCTCCAATAGATTTCCTAAGCACTAGTGTTTGAAGGAACAGCTTAAAAAGAGAATCCTAATGTGATTTCTTTATAATGGGTGTGTTCCTTATCTTATCCTAGTGTCTAAACTCTTCTCCATGGCTGGACCCCCAAATAATATTCCTTTACGTGCTAAGGGGTATCTAGAGAGTGGGATAGGTTTACTAACTACCCTAACCCTAATGCGTACCCTAACCCTAACCCCTACCCTAACCCTAACACGTACCCTAATCCTAACCCGTACCCTAAACCGAGCCCTAACCCTAACACGAACCCTAACCCTAACCCTAACCCATACCCTACGCCGTACCCGAACCCCTCCCCGAACCCCTACCCTAAGCCGTACCCTAACCCTAACCCTAAGCCTAACCCTAACCCTAGGCTACCCTTGACTGCTTCTGCCTCCAATAGATTTCCTAAGCACTAGTGTTTGAAGGAACAGCTTAAAAAGAGAATCCTAATGTGATTTCTTTATAATGGGTGTGTTCCTTATCTTATCCTAGTGTCTAAACTCTTCTCCATGGCTGGACCCCCAAATAATATTCCTTTACGTGCTAAGGGGTATCTAGAGAGTGGGATAGGTTTAATAACTACCCTAACCCTAACACGTACCCTAACCCTAACCCCTACCCTAACCCTAACCCCTACCCTAACCCTAACACGTACCCTAATCCTAACCCGTACCCTGAACCGAGCCCTAACCCTAAGACTAACCCTAACCCTAACCCTAACCCATACCCTACGCCGTACCCAAACCCCTCCCCGAACCCGTACCCTAAGCCGTACCCTAAGCCTAACCCTAAGCCTAACCCTAACCCTAGGCTACCCTTGACTGCTTCTGCCTCCAATAGATTTCCTAAGCACTAGTGTTTTAAGGAACGGCTTAAAAACAGAATCCTAATGTGATTTCTTTATAATGGGTGTGTTCCTTATTTATCCTAGTGTCTAAACTCTTCTCCATGGCTGGACCCGCAAATAATATTCCTTTACGTGCTAAGGGGTATCTAGAGAGTGGGATAGGTTTACTAACTACCCTAACCTAATGCGTACCCTAACCCTAACCCCTACCCTAACCCTAACACGTACCCTAATCCTAACCCGTACCCTAAACTGAGCCCTAACCCTAACACTAACCCTAACCCTAACCCTAACCCATACCCTACACCGTACCCGAACCCCTCCCCGAAACCGTACCCTAAGCCGTACCCTAACCCTAACCCTAAGCCTAACCCTAACCCTAGGCTACCCTTGACTGCTTCTGCCTCCAATAGATTTCCTAAGCACTAGTGTTTGAAGGAACAGCTTAAAAAGAGAATCCTAATGTGATTTCTTTATAATGGGTGTGTTCCTTATCTTATCCTAGTGTCTAAACTCTTCTCCATGGCTGGACCCCCAAATAATATTCCTTTACGTGCTAAGGGGTATCTAGAGAGTGGGATAGGTTTAATAACTACCCTAAACCTAACGCGTACCCTAACCCTAACCCCTACCCTAACCCTAACCCGTACCCTAATCCTAACCCGTACCCTAAACCGAGCCCTAACCCTAACACTAACCCTAACCCTAACCCTAACCCATACCCTACGCCGTACCCGAACCCCTCCCCGAACCCGTACCCTAAGCCGTACCCTAAGCCTAACCCTAAGCCTAACCCTAACCCTAGGCTACCCTTGACTGCTTCTGCCTCCAATAGATTTCCTAAGCACTAGTGTTTGAAGGAACAGCTTAAAAAGAGAATCCTAATGTGATTTCTTTATAATGGGTGTGTTCCTTATCTTATCCTAGTGTCTAAACTCTTCTCCATGGCTGGACCCCCAAATAATATTCCTTTACATGCTAAGGGGTATCTAGAGAGTGGGATAGGTTTAATAACTACCCTAACCCTAACGCGTACCCTAACCCTAACCCCTACCCTAACCCTAAAACGTACCCTAATCCTAACCCGTACACTAAACCGAGCCCTAACCCTAACTCAAACCCTAACCCTAACCCTAACCCATACCCTACGCCGTACCCGAACCCCTCCCCGAACCCGTACCCTAAGCCGTACCCTAACCCTAACCCTAAGCCTAACCCTAACCCTAGGCTACCCTTGACTGCTTCTGCCTCCAATAGATTTCCTAAGCACTAGTGTTTGAAGGAACAGCTTAAAAAGAGAATCCTAATGTGATTTCTTTATAATGGGTGTGTTCCTTATCTTATCCTAGTGTCTAAACTCTTCTCCATGGCTGGACCCCCAAATAATATTCCTTTACGTGCTAAGGGGTATCTAGAGAGTGGGATAGGTTTAATAACTACCCTAACCCTAACGCGTACCCTAACCCTAACCCCTACCCTAACCCTAACACGTACCCTAATCCTAACCCGTACACTAAACCGAGCCCTAACCCTAACTCAAAACCTAACCCTAACCCATACCCTACGCCGTACCCGAACCCCTCCCCGAACCCGTAGACTAAGCCGTACCCTAAGCCTAACCCTAAGCCTAACCCTAACCCTAGGCTACCCTTGACTGCTTCTGCCTCCAATAGATTTCCTAAGCACTAGTGTTTGAAGGAACAGCTTAAAAAGAGAATCCTAATGTGATTTCTTTATAATGGGTGTGTTCCTTATCTTATCCTAGTGTCTAAACTCTTCTCCATGGCTGGACCCCCAAATAATATTCCTTTACGTGCTAAGGGGTATCTAGAGAGTGGGATAGGTTTAATAACTACCCTAACCCTAACACGTACCCTAACCCTAACCCCTACCCTAACACGTACCCTAATCCTAACCCGTACCCTGAACCGAGCCCTAACCCTAACTCAAACCCTAAACCTAACCCTAACCCCGTACCCTACGCCGTACCCGAACCCCTCCCCGAACCCGTACCCTAAGCCGTACCCTAACCCTAACCCTAAGCCTAACCCTAACCCTAGGCTACCCTTGACTGCTTCTGCCTCCAATAGATTTCCTAAGCACTAGTGTTTGAAGGAACAGCTTAAAAAGAGAATCCTAATGTGATTTCTTTATAATGGGTGTGTTCCTTATCTTATCCTAGTGTCTAAACTCTTCTCCATGGCTGGACCCCCAAATAATATTCCTTTACGTGCTAAGGGGTATCTAGAGAGTGGGATAGGTTTAATAACTACCCTAACCCTAACGCGTACCCTAACCCTAACCCCTACCCTAACCCTAACACGTACCCTAATCCTAACCCGTACACTAAACCGAGCCCTAACACTAACTCAAACCCTAACCCTAACCCATACCCTACGCTTTACCCGAACCCCTCCCCGAACCCGTAGACTAAGCCGTACCCTAAGCCTAACCCTAAGCCTAACCCTAACCCTAGGCTACCCTTGACTGCTTCTGCCTCCAATAGATTTCCTAAGCACTAGTGTTTGAAGGAACAGCTTAAAAAGAGAATCCTAATGTGATTTCTTTATAATGGGTGTGTTCCTTATCTTATCCTAGTGTCTAAACTCTTCTCCATGGCTGGACCCCCAAATAATATTCCTTTACGTGCTAAGGGGTATCTAGAGAGTGGGATAGGTTTAATAACTACCCTAACCGTAACACGTACCCTAACCCTAACCCCTACCCTAACCCTAACCACTACCCTAACCCTAACACGTACCCTAATCCTAACCCGTACCCTGAACCGAGCCCTAACCCTAAGACTAACCCTAACCCTAACCCTAACCCATACCCTACGCCGTAACCGAACCCCTCCCCGAACCCGTACCCTAAGCCGTACCCTAAGCCTAACCCTAACCCTAGGCTACCCTTGACTGCTTCTGCCTCCAATAGATTTCCTAAGCACTAGTGTTTTAAGGAACGGCTTAAAAACAGAATCCTAATGTGATTTCTTTATAATGGGTGTGTTCCTTATTTATCCTAGTGTCTAAACTCTTCTCCATGGCTGGACCCGCAAATAATATTCCTTTACGTGCTAAGGGGTATCTAGAGAGTGGGATAGGTTTACTAACTACCCTAACCTAATGCGTACCCTAACCCTAACCCCTACCCTAACCCTAACACGTACCCTAATCCTAACCCGTACCCTAAACCGAGCCCTAACCCTAACACGAACCCTAACCCTAACCCTAACCCATACCCTACGCCGTACCCGAACCCCTCCCCGAACCCCTACCCTAAGCCGTACCCTAACCCTAACCCTAAGCCTAACCCTAACCCTAGGCTACCCTTGACTGCTTCTGCCTCCAATAGATTTCCTAAGCACTAGTGTTTTAAGGAACAACTTAAAAAGAGAATCCTAATGTGATTTGTTTATAATGTATGTGTTCCTTATTTTATCCTAGTGTCTAAACTCTTCTCCATGGCTGGACCCGCAAATAATATTCCTTTACGTGCTAAGGGGTATCTAGAGAGTGGGATAGGTTTAATAACTACCCTAACCCTAACGCGTACCCTAACCCTAACCCCTACCCTAACCCTAACACGTACCCTAATCCTAACCCGTACCCTGAACCGAGCCCTAACCCTAACACTAACCCTAACCCTAACCCTAACCCATACCCTACGCCGTACCCGAACCCCTCCCCGAACCCGTACCCTAAGCCGTACCCTAAGCCTAACCCTAAGCCTAACCCTAACCCTAGGCTACCCTTGACTGCTTCTGCCTCCGAGATTTCCTAAGCACTAGTGTTTGAAGAAACAGCTTAAAAAGAGAATCCTAATGTGATTTCTTTATAATGGGTGTGTTCCTTATCTTATCCTAGTGTCTAAACTCTTCTCCATGGCTGGACCCCCAAATAATATTCCTTTACGTGCTAAGGGGTATCTAGAGAGTGGGATAGGTTTAATAACTACCCTAACCCTAACGCGTACCCTAACCCTAACCCCTACCCTAACCCTAAGACGTACCCTAATCCTAACCCGTACCCTGAACCGAGCCCTAACCCTAACACTAACCCTAACCCTAACCCTAACCCATACCCTACGCCGTACCCGAACCCCTCCCCGAACCCGTACCCTAAGCCGTACCCTAAGCCTAACCCTAAGCCTAACCCTAACCCTAGGCTACCCTTGACTGCTTCTGCCTCCAATAGATTTCCTAAGCACTAGTGTTTGAAGGAACGGCTTAAAAACAGAATCCTAATGTGATTTCTTTATAATGGGTGTGTTCCTTATCTTATCCTAGTGTCTAAACTCTTCTCCATGGCTGGACCCACAAATAATATACCTTTACGTGCTAAGGGGTATCTAGAGAGTGGGATAGGTTTAATAACTACCCTAACCCTAACGCGTACCCTAACCCTAACCCCTACCCTAACCCTAAAACGTACCCTAATCCTAACCCGTACACTAAACCGAGCCCTAACCCTAACTCAAACCCTAACCCTAACCCATACCCTACGCCGTACCCGAACCCCTCCCCGAACCCGTACCCTAAGCCGTACCCTAAGCCTAACCCTAAGCCTAACCCTAACCCTAGGCTACCCTTAACTGCTTCTGCCTCCAATAGATTTCCTAAGCACTAGTGTTTGAAGGAACAGCTTAAAAAGAGAATCCTAATGTGATTTCTTTATAATGGGTGTGTTCCTTATCTTCTCCTAGTGTCTAAACTCTTCTCCATGGCTGGACCCCCAAATAATATTCCTTTACGTGCTAAGGGGTATCTAGAGAGTGGGATAGGTTTAATAACTACCCTAACCCTAACGCGTACCCTAACCCTAACCCCTACCCTAACCCTAACACGTACCCTAATCCTAACCCGTACCCTAAACCGAGCCCTAACCCTAACTCTAACCCGAACCCTAACCCAAAGCCTACGCCGTACCCGAACCCCTCCCCGAACCCGTACCCTAAGCCGTACCCTAAGCCTAACCCTAAGCCTAACCCTAACCCTAGGCTACCCTTGACTGCTTCTGCCTCCAATAGATTTCCTAAGCACTAGTGTTTGAAGGAACAGCTTAAAAAGAGAATCCTAATGTGATTTCTTTATAATGGGAGTGTTCCTTAGCTTATCCTAGTGTCTAAACTCTTCTCCATGGCTGGACCCCCAAATAATATTCCTTTACGTGCTAACGGATATCTAGAGAGTGGGATAGGTTTAATAACTACCCTAACCCTAACACGTACCCTAACCCTAACCCCTACCCTAACCCTAACACGTACCCTAATCCTAACCCGTACCCTGAACCGAGCCCTAACCCTAACACTAACCCTAACCCTAACCCTAACCCATACCCTACGCCGTACCCGAACCCCTCCCCGAACCCGTACCCTAAGCCGTACCCTAAGCCTAACCCTAAGCCTAACCCTAACCCTAGGCTACCCTTGACTGCTTCTGCCTCCAATAGATTTCCTAAGCACTAGTGTTTTAAGGAACGGCTTAAAAACAGAATCCTAATGTGATTTCTTTATAATGGGTGTGTTCCTTATCTTATCCTAGTGTCTAAACTCTTCTCCATGGCTGGACCCGCAAATAATATTCCTTTACGTGCTAAGGGGTATCTAGAGAGTGGGATAGGTTTAATAACTACCCTAACCCTAACGCGTACCCTAACCCTAACCCCTACCCTAACCCTAACACGTACCCTAATCCTAACCCGTACCCTAAACTGAGCCCTAACCCTAACACTAACCCTAACCCTAACCCTAACCCATACCCTACACCGTACCCGAACCCCTCCCCGAAACCGTACCCTAAGCCGTACCCTAACCCTAACCCTAAGCCTAACCCTAACCCTAGGCTACCCTTGACTGCTTCTGACTCCAATAGATTTCCTAAGCACTAGTGTTTGAAGGAACAGCTTAAAAAGAGAATCCTAATGTGATTTCTTTATAATGGGTGTGTTCCTTATCTTATCCTAGTGTCTAAACTCTTCTCCATGGCTGGACCCCCAAATAATATTCCTTTACGTGCTAAGGGGTATCTAGAGAGTGGGATAGGTTTAATAACTACCCTAAACCTAACGCGTACCCTAACCCTAACCCCTACCCTAACCCTAACCCGTACCCTAATCCTAACCCGTACCCTAAACCGAGCCCTAACCCTAACACAAACCCTAACCCTAACCCTAGCCCATACCCTACGCCGTACCCGAACCCCTCCCCGAACCCGTACCCTAAGCCGTACCCTAAGCCTAACCCTAAGCCTAACCCTAACCCTAGGCTACCCTTTACTGCTTCTGCCTCCAATAGATTTCCTAAGCACTAGTGTTTGAAGGAACAGCTTAAAAAGAGAATCCTAATGTGATTTCTTTATAATGGGTGTGTTCCTTATCTTATCCTAGTGTCTAAACTCTTCTCCATGGCTGGACCCCCAAATAATATTCCTTTACATGCTAAGGGGTATCTAGAGAGTGGGATAGGTTTAATAACTACCCTAACCCTAACGCGTACCCTAACCCTAACCCCTACCCTAACCCTAAAACGTACCCTAATCCTAAACCGTACACTAAACCGAGCCCTAACCCTAACTCAAACCCTAACCCTAACCCTAACCCATACCCTACGCCGTACCCGAACCCCTCCCCGAACCCGTACCCTAAGCCGTACCCTAACCCTAACCCTAAGCCTAACCCTAACCCTAGGCTACCCTTGACTGCTTCTGCCTCCAATAGATTTCCTAAGCACTAGTGTTTTAAGGAACGGCTTAAAAAGAGAATCCTAATGTGATTTCTTTATAATGGGTGTGTTCCTTATCTTATCCTAGTGTCTAAACTCTTCTCCATGGCTGGACCCCCAAATAATATTCCTTTACGTGCTAAGGGGTATCTAGAGAGTGGGATAGGTTTAATAACTACCCTAACCCTAACGCGTACCCTAACCCTAACCCCTACCCTAACCCTAACACGTACCCTAATCCTAACCCATACCCTAAACTGAGCCCTAACCCTAACACTAACCCTAACCCTAACCCTAACCCATACCCTACACCGTACCCGAACCCCTCCCCGAAACCGTACCCTAAGCCGTACCCTAACCCTAACCCTAAGCCTAACCCTAACCCTAGGCTACCCTTGACTGCTTCTGCCTCCAATAGATTTCCTAAGCACTAGTGTTTGAAGGAACAGCTTAAAAAGAGAATCCTAATGTGATTTCTTTATAATGGGTGTGTTCCTTATCTTATCCTAGTGTCTAAACTCTTCTCCATGGCTGGACCCCCAAATAATATTCCTTTACGTGCTAAGGGGTATCTAGAGAGTGGGATAGGTTTAATAACTACCCTAAACCTAACGCGTACCCTAACCCTAACCCCTACCCTAACCCTAACCCGTACCCTAATCCTAACCCGTACCCTAAACCGAGCCCTAACCCTAACACTAACCCTAACCCTAACCCTAACCCATACCCTACGCCGTACCCGAACCCCTCCCCGAACCCGTACCCTAAGCCTAACCCTAAGCCTAACCCTAACCCTAGGCTACCCTTGACTGCTTCTGCCTCCAATAGATTTCCTAAGCACTAGTGTTTGAAGGAACAGCTTAAAAAGAGAATCCTAATGTGATTTCTTTATAATGGGTGTGTTCCTTATCTTATCCTAGTGTCTAAACTCTTCTCCATGGCTGGACCCCCAAATAATATTCCTTTACATGCTAAGGGGTATCTAGAGAGTGGGATAGGTTTAATAACTACCCTAACCCTAACGCGTACCCTAACCCTAACCCCTACCCTAACCCTAAAACGTACCCTAATCCTAACCCGTACACTAAACCGAGCCCTAACCCTAACTCAAACCCTAACCCTAACCCTAACCCCGTACCCTACGCCGTACCCGAACCCCTCCCCGAACCCGTACCCTAAGCCGTACCCTAACCCTAACCCTAAGCCTAACCCTAACCCTAGGCTACCCTTGACTGCTTCTGCCTCCAATAGATTTCCTAAGCACTAGTGTTTGAAGGAACAGCTTAAAAAGAGAATCCTAATGTGATTTCTTTATAATGGGTGTGTTCCTTATCTTATCCTAGTGTCTAAACTCTTCTCCATGGCTGGACCCCCAAATAATATTCCTTTACGTGCTAAGGGGTATCTAGAGAGTGGGATAGGTTTAATAACTACCCTAACCCTAACGCGTACCCTAACCCTAACCCCTACCCTAACCCTAACACGTACCCTAATCCTAACCCGTACACTAAACCGAGCCCTAACACTAACTCAAACCCTAACCCTAACCCATACCCTACGCCGTACCCGAACCCCTCCCCGAACCCGTAGACTAAGCCGTACCCTAAGCCTAACCCTAAGCCTAACCCTAACCCTAGGCTACCCTTGACTGCTTCTGCCTCCAATAGATTTCCTAAGCACTAGTGTTTGAAGGAACAGCTTAAAAAGAGAATCCTAATGTGATTTCTTTATAATGGGTGTGTTCCTTATCTTATCCTAGTGTCTAAACTCTTCTCCATGGCTGGACCCGCAAATAATATTCCTTTACGTGCTAAGGGGTATCTAGAGAGTGGGATAGGTTTAATAACTACCCTAACCCTAACACGTACCCTAACCCTAACCCCTACCCTAACCCTAACCACTACCCTAACCCTAACACGTACCCTAATCCTAACCCGTACCCTGAACCGAGCCCTAACCCTAAGACTAACCCTAACCCTAACCCTAACCCATACCCTACGCCGTAACCGAACCCCTCCCCGAACCCGTACCCTAAGCCGTACCCTAAGCCTAACCCTAACCCTAGGCTACCCTTGACTGCTTCTGCCTCCAATAGATTTCCTAAGCACTAGTGTTTTAAGGAACGGCTTAAAAACAGAATCCTAATGTGATTTCTTTATAATGGGTGTGTTCCTTATTTATCCTAGTGTCTAAACTCTTCTCCATGGCTGGACCCGCAAATAATATTCCTTTACGTGCTAAGGGGTATCTAGAGAGTGGGATAGGTTTACTAACTACCCTAACCTAATGCGTACCCTAACCCTAACCCCTACCCTAACCCTAACACGTACCCTAATCCTAACCCGTACCCTAAACCGAGCCCTAACCCTAACACGAACCCTAACCCTAACCCTAACCCATACCCTACGCCGTACCCGAACCCCTCCCCGAACCCCTACCCTAAGCCGTACCCTAACCCTAACCCTAAGCCTAACCCTAACCCTAGGCTACCCTTGACTGCTTCTGCCTCCAATAGATTTCCTAAGCACTAGTGTTTGAAGGAACAACTTAAAAAGAGAATCCTAATGTGATTTGTTTATAATGTATGTGTTCCTTATTTTATCCTAGTGTCTAAACTCTTCTCCATGGCTGGACCCGCAAATAATATTCCTTTACGTGCTAAGGGGTATCTAGAGAGTGGGATAGGTTTAATAACTACCCTAACCCTAACGCGTACCCTAACCCTAACCCCTACCCTAACCCTAACACGTACCCTAATCCTAACCCGTACCCTGAACCGAGCCCTAACCCTAACACTAACCCTAACCCTAACCCTAACCCATACCCTACGCCGTACCCGAACCCCTCCCCGAACCCGTACCCTAAGCCGTACCCTAAGCCTAACCCTAAGCCTAACCCTAACCCTAGGCTACCCTTGACTGCTTCTGCCTCCGAGATTTCCTAAGCACTAGTGTTTGAAGAAACAGCTTAAAAAGAGAATCCTAATGTGATTTCTTTATAATGGGTGTGTTCCTTATCTTATCCTAGTGTCTAAACTCTTCTCCATGGCTGGACCCCCAAATAATATTCCTTTACGTGCTAAGGGGTATCTAGAGAGTGGGATAGGTTTAATAACTACCCTAACCCTAACACGTACCCTAACCCTAACCCCTACCCTAACCCTAACACGTACCCTAATCCTAACCCGTACCCTGAACCGAGCCCTAACCCTAACACTAACCCTAACCCTAACCCTAACCCATACCCTACGCCGTACCCGAACCCCTCCCCGAACCCGTACCCTAAGCCGTACCCTAAGCCTAACCCTAAGCCTAACCCTAACCCTAGGCTACCCTTGACTGCTTCTGCCTCCAATAGATTTCCTAAGCACTAGTGTTTGAAGGAACGGCTTAAAAACAGAATCCTAATGTGATTTCTTTATAATGGGTGTGTTCCTTATCTTATCCTAGTGTCTAAACTCTTCTCCATGGCTGGACCCGCAAATAATATACCTTTACGTGCTAAGGGGTATCTAGAGAGTGTTATAGGTTTAATAACTACCCTAACCCTAACGCGTACCCTAACCCTAACCCCTACCCTAACCCTAAAACGTACCCTAATCCTAACCCGTACACTAAACCGAGCCCTAACCCTAACTCAAACCCTAACCCTAACCCATACCCTACGCCGTACCCGAACCCCTCCCCGAACCCGTACCCTAAGCCGTACCCTAAGCCTAACCCTAAGCCTAACCCTAACCCTAGGCTACCCTTAACTGCTTCTGCCTCCAATAGATTTCCTAAGCACTAGTGTTTGAAGGAACAGCTTAAAAAGAGAATCCTAATGTGATTTCTTTATAATGGGTGTGTTCCTTATCTTATCCTAGTGTCTAAACTCTTCTCCATGGCTGGACCCCCAAATAATATTCCTTTACGTGCTAAGGGGTATCTAGAGAGTGGGATAGGTTTAATAACTACCCTAACCCTAACGCGTACCCTAACCCTAACCCCTACCCTAACCCTAACACGTACCCTAATCCTAACCCGTACCCTAAACTGAGCCCTAACCCTAACTCTAACCCTAACCCTAACCCAAAGCCTACGCCGTACCTGAACCCCTCCCCGAACCCGTACCCTAAGCCGTACCCTAAGCCTAACCCTAAGCCTAACCCTAACCCTAGGCTACCCTTGACTGCTTCTGCCTCCAATAGATTTCCTAAGCACTAGTGTTTGAAGGAACAGCTTAAAAAGAGAATCCTAATGTGATTTCTTTATAATGGGAGTGTTCCTTAGCTTATCCTAGTGTCTAAACTCTTCTCCATGGCTGGACCCCCAAATAATATTCCTTTACGTGCTAACGGATATCTAGAGAGTGGGATAGGTTTAATAACTACCCTAACCCTAACACGTACCCTAACCCTAACCCCTACCCTAACCCTAACACGTACCCTAATCCTAACCCGTACCCTGAACCGAGCCCTAACCCTAACACTAACCCTAACCCTAACCCTAACCCATACCCTACGCCGTACCCGAACCCCTCCCCGAACCCGTACCCTAAGCCGTACCCTAAGCCTAACCCTAAGCCTAACCCTAACCCTAGGCTACCCTTGACTGCTTCTGCCTCCAATAGATTTCCTAAGCACTAGTGTTTTAAGGAACGGCTTAAAAACAGAATCCTAATGTGATTTCTTTATAATGGGTGTGTTCCTTATCTTATCCTAGTGTCTAAACTCTTCTCCATGGCTGGACCCGCAAATAATATTCCTTTACGTGCTAAGGGGTATCTAGAGAGTGGGATAGGTTTAATAACTACCCTAACCCTAACGCGTACCCTAACCCTAACCCCTACCCTAACCCTAACACGTACCCTAATCCTAACCCGTACCCTAAACTGAGCCCTAACCCTAACACTAACCCTAACCCTAACCCTAACCCATACCCTACACCGTACCCGAACCCCTCCCCGAAACCGTACCCTAAGCCGTACCCTAACCCTAACCCTAAGCCTAACCCTAACCCTAGGCTACCCTTGACTGCTTCTGACTCCAATAGATTTCCTAAGCACTAGTGTTTGAAGGAACAGCTTAAAAAGAGAATCCTAATGTGATTTCTTTATAATGGGTGTGTTCCTTATCTTATCCTAGTGTCTAAACTCTTCTCCATGGCTGGACCCCCAAATAATATTCCTTTACGTGCTAAGGGGTATCTAGAGAGTGGGATAGGTTTAATAACTACCCTAAACCTAACGCGTACCCTAACCCTAACCCCTACCCTAACCCTAACCCGTACCCTAATCCTAACCCGTACCCTAAACCGAGCCCTAACCCTAACACAAACCCTAACCCTAACCCTAACCCATACCCTACGCCGTACCCGAACCCCTCCCCGAACCCGTACCCTAAGCCGTACCCTAAGCCTAACCCTAAGCCTAACCCTAACCCTAGGCTACCCTTGACTGCTTCTGCCTCCAATAGATTTCCTAAGCACTAGTGTTTGAAGGAACAGCTTAAAAAGAGAATCCTAATGTGATTTCTTTATAATGGGTGTGTTCCTTATCTTATCCTAGTGTCTAAACTCTTCTCCATGGCTGGACCCCCAAATAATATTCCTTTACATGCTAAGGGGTATCTAGAGAGTGGGATAGGTTTAATAACTACCCTAACCCTAACGCGTACCCTAACCCTAACCCCTACCCTAACCCTAAAACGTACCCTAATCCTAAACCGTACACTAAACCGAGCCCTAACCCTAATTCAAACCCTAACCCTAACCCTAACCCATACCCTACGCCGTACCCGAACCCCTCCCCGAACCCGTACCCTAAGCCGTACCCTAACCCTAACCCTAAGCCTAACCCTAACCCTAGGCTACCCTTGACTGCTTCTGCCTCCAATAGATTTCCTAAGCACTAGTGTTTGAAGGAACAGCTTAAAAAGAGAATCCTAATGTGATTTCTTTATAATGGGTGTGTTCCTTATCTTATCCTAGTGTCTAAACTCTTCTCCATGGCTGGACCCCCAAATAATATTCCTTTACGTGCTAAGGGGTATCTAGAGAGTGGGATAGGTTTAATAACTACCCTAACCCTAAAGCGTACCCTAACCCTAACCCCTACCCTAACCCTAACACGTACCCTAATCCTAACCCGTACACTAAACCGAGCCCTAACCCTAACTCAAACCCTAACCCTAACCCATACCCTACGCCGTACCCGAACCCCTCCCCGAACCCGTAGACTAAGCCTACCCTAAGCCTAACCCTAAGCCTAACCCTAACCCTAGGCTACCCTTGACTGCTTCTGCCTCCAATAGATTTCCTAAGCACTAGTGTTTGAAGGAACAGCTTAAAAAGAGAATCCTAATGTGATTTCTTTATAATGGGTGTGTTCCTTATCTTATCCTAGTGTCTAAACTCTTCTCCATGGCTGGACCCCCAAATAATATTCCTTTACGTGCTAAGGGGTATCTAGAGAGTGGGATAGGTTTAATAACTACCCTAACCCTAACACGTACCCTAACCCTAACCCCTACCCTAACACGTACCCTAATCCTAACCCGTACACTGAACCGAGCCCTAACCCTAACTCAAACCCTAAACCTAACCCTAACCCCGTACCCTACGCCGTACCCGAACCCCTCCCCGAACCCGTACCCTAAGCCGTACCCTAACCCTAACCCTAAGCCTAACCCTAACCCTAGGCTACCCTTGACTGCTTCTGCCTCCAATAGATTTCCTAAGCACTAGTGTTTGAAGGAACAGCTTAAAAAGAGAATCCTAATGTGATTTCTTTATAATGGGTGTGTTCCTTATCTTATCCTAGTGTCTAAACTCTTCTCCATGGCTGGACCCCCAAATAATATTCCTTTACGTGCTAAGGGGTATCTAGAGAGTGGGATAGGTTTAATAACTACCCTAACCCTAACGCGTACCCTAACCCTAACCCCTACCCTAACCCTAACACGTACCCTAATCCTAACCCGTACACTAAACCGAGCCCTAACACTAACTCAAACCCTAACCCTAACCCATACCCTACGCCGTACCCGAACCCCTCCCCGAACCCGTAGACTAAGCCGTACCCTAAGCCTAACCCTAAGCCTAACCCTAACCCTAGGCTACCCTTGACTGCTTCTGCCTCCAATAGATTTCCTAAGCACTAGTGTTTGAAGGAACACCTTAAAAAGAGAATCCTAATGTGATTTCTTTATAATGGGTGTGTTCCTTATCTTATCCTAGTGTCTAAACTCTTCTCCATGGCTGGACCCCCAAATAATATTCCTTTACGTGCTAAGGGGTATCTAGAGAGTGGGATAGGTTTAATAACTACCCTAACCCTAACGCGTACCCTAACCCTAACCCCTACCCTAACCCTAACACGTACCCTAATCCTAACCCGTACACTAAACCGAGCCCTAACACTAACTCAAACCCTAACCCTAACCCATACCCTACGCCGTACCCGAACCCCTCCCCGAACCCGTAGACTAAGCCGTACCCTAAGCCTAACCCTAAGCCTAACCCTAACCCTAGGCTACCCTTGACTGCTTCTGCCTCCAATAGATTTCCTAAGCACTAGTGTTTGAAGGAACAGCTTAAAAAGAGAATCCTAATGTGATTTCTTTATAATGGGTGTGTTCCTTATCTTATCCTAGTGTCTAAACTCTTCTCCATGGCTGGACCCCCAAATAATATTCCTTTACGTGCTAAGGGGTATCTAGAGAGTGGGATAGGTTTAATAACTACCCTAACCGTAACACGTACCCTAACCCTAACCCCTACCCTAACCCTAACCACTACCCTAACCCTAACACGTACCCTAATCCTAACCCGTACCCTGAACCGAGCCCTAACCCTAAGACTAACCCTAACCCTAACCCTAACCCATACCCTACGCCGTAACCGAACCCCTCCCCGAACCCGTACCCTAAGCCGTACCCTAAGCCTAACCCTAACCCTAGGCTACCCTTGACTGCTTCTGCCTCCAATAGATTTCCTAAGCACTAGTGTTTTAAGGAACGGCTTAAAAACAGAATCCTAATGTGATTTCTTTATAATGGGTGTGTTCCTTATTTATCCTAGTGTCTAAACTCTTCTCCATGGCTGGACCCGCAAATAATATTCCTTTACGTGCTAAGGGGTATCTAGAGAGTGGGATAGGTTTACTAACTACCCTAACCTAATGCGTACCCTAACCCTAACCCCTACCCTAACCCTAACACGTACCCTAATCCTAACCCGTACCCTAAACCGAGCCCTAACCCTAACACGAACCCTAACCCTAACCCTAACCCATACCCTACGCCGTACCCGAACCCCTCCCCGAACCCCTACCCTAAGCCGTACCCTAACCCTAACCCTAAGCCTAACCCTAACCCTAGGCTACCCTTGACTGCTTCTGCCTCCAATAGATTTCCTAAGCACTAGTGTTTTAAGGAACAACTTAAAAAGAGAATCCTAATGTGATTTGTTTATAATGTATGTGTTCCTTATTTTATCCTAGTGTCTAAACTCTTCTCCATGGCTGGACCCGCAAATAATATTCCTTTACGTGCTAAGGGGTATCTAGAGAGTGGGATAGGTTTAATAACTACCCTAACCCTAACGCGTACCCTAACCCTAACCCCTACCCTAACCCTAACACGTACCCTAATCCTAACCCGTACCCTGAACCGAGCCCTAACCCTAACACTAACCCTAACCCTAACCCTAACCCATACCCTACGCCGTACCCGAACCCCTCCCCGAACCCGTACCCTAAGCCGTACCCTAAGCCTAACCCTAAGCCTAACCCTAACCCTAGGCTACCCTTGACTGCTTCTGCCTCCGAGATTTCCTAAGCACTAGTGTTTGAAGAAACAGCTTAAAAAGAGAATCCTAATGTGATTTCTTTATAATGGGTGTGTTCCTTATCTTATCCTAGTGTCTAAACTCTTCTCCATGGCTGGACCCCCAAATAATATTCCTTTACGTGCTAAGGGGTATCTAGAGAGTGGGATAGGTTTAATAACTACCCTAACCCTAACGCGTACCCTAACCCTAACCCCTACCCTAACCCTAAGACGTACCCTAATCCTAACCCGTACCCTGAACCGAGCCCTAACCCTAACACTAACCCTAACCCTAACCCTAACCCATACCCTACGCCGTACCCGAACCCCTCCCCGAACCCGTACCCTAAGCCGTACCCTAAGCCTAACCCTAAGCCTAACCCTAACCCTAGGCTACCCTTGACTGCTTCTGCCTCCAATAGATTTCCTAAGCACTAGTGTTTGAAGGAACGGCTTAAAAACAGAATCCTAATGTGATTTCTTTATAATGGGTGTGTTCCTTATCTTATCCTAGTGTCTAAACTCTTCTCCATGGCTGGACCCACAAATAATATACCTTTACGTGCTAAGGGGTATCTAGAGAGTGGGATAGGTTTAATAACTACCCTAACCCTAACGCGTACCCTAACCCTAACCCCTACCCTAACCCTAAAACGTACCCTAATCCTAACCCGTACACTAAACCGAGCCCTAACCCTAACTCAAACCCTAACCCTAACCCATACCCTACGCCGTACCCGAACCCCTCCCCGAACCCGTACCCTAAGCCGTACCCTAAGCCTAACCCTAAGCCTAACCCTAACCCTAGGCTACCCTTAACTGCTTCTGCCTCCAATAGATTTCCTAAGCACTAGTGTTTGAAGGAACAGCTTAAAAAGAGAATCCTAATGTGATTTCTTTATAATGGGTGTGTTCCTTATCTTCTCCTAGTGTCTAAACTCTTCTCCATGGCTGGACCCCCAAATAATATTCCTTTACGTGCTAAGGGGTATCTAGAGAGTGGGATAGGTTTAATAACTACCCTAACCCTAACGCGTACCCTAACCCTAACCCCTACCCTAACCCTAACACGTACCCTAATCCTAACCCGTACCCTAAACCGAGCCCTAACCCTAACTCTAACCCGAACCCTAACCCAAAGCCTACGCCGTACCCGAACCCCTCCCCGAACCCGTACCCTAAGCCGTACCCTAAGCCTAACCCTAAGCCTAACCCTAACCCTAGGCTACCCTTGACTGCTTCTGCCTCCAATAGATTTCCTAAGCACTAGTGTTTGAAGGAACAGCTTAAAAAGAGAATCCTAATGTGATTTCTTTATAATGGGAGTGTTCCTTAGCTTATCCTAGTGTCTAAACTCTTCTCCATGGCTGGACCCCCAAATAATATTCCTTTACGTGCTAACGGATATCTAGAGAGTGGGATAGGTTTAATAACTACCCTAACCCTAACACGTACCCTAACCCTAACCCCTACCCTAACCCTAACACGTACCCTAATCCTAACCCGTACCCTGAACCGAGCCCTAACCCTAACACTAACCCTAACCCTAACCCTAACCCATACCCTACGCCGTACCCGAACCCCTCCCCGAACCCGTACCCTAAGCCGTACCCTAAGCCTAACCCTAAGCCTAACCCTAACCCTAGGCTACCCTTGACTGCTTCTGCCTCCAATAGATTTCCTAAGCACTAGTGTTTTAAGGAACGGCTTAAAAACAGAATCCTAATGTGATTTCTTTATAATGGGTGTGTTCCTTATCTTATCCTAGTGTCTAAACTCTTCTCCATGGCTGGACCCGCAAATAATATTCCTTTACGTGCTAAGGGGTATCTAGAGAGTGGGATAGGTTTAATAACTACCCTAACCCTAACGCGTACCCTAACCCTAACCCCTACCCTAACCCTAACACGTACCCTAATCCTAACCCGTACCCTAAACTGAGCCCTAACCCTAACACTAACCCTAACCCTAACCCTAACCCATACCCTACACCGTACCCGAACCCCTCCCCGAAACCGTACCCTAAGCCGTACCCTAACCCTAACCCTAAGCCTAACCCTAACCCTAGGCTACCCTTGACTGCTTCTGACTCCAATAGATTTCCTAAGCACTAGTGTTTGAAGGAACAGCTTAAAAAGAGAATCCTAATGTGATTTCTTTATAATGGGTGTGTTCCTTATCTTATCCTAGTGTCTAAACTCTTCTCCATGGCTGGACCCCCAAATAATATTCCTTTACGTGCTAAGGGGTATCTAGAGAGTGGGATAGGTTTAATAACTACCCTAAACCTAACGCGTACCCTAACCCTAACCCCTACCCTAACCCTAACCCGTACCCTAATCCTAACCCGTACCCTAAACCGAGCCCTAACCCTAACACAAACCCTAACCCTAACCCTAGCCCATACCCTACGCCGTACCCGAACCCCTCCCCGAACCCGTACCCTAAGCCGTACCCTAAGCCTAACCCTAAGCCTAACCCTAACCCTAGGCTACCCTTTACTGCTTCTGCCTCCAATAGATTTCCTAAGCACTAGTGTTTGAAGGAACAGCTTAAAAAGAGAATCCTAATGTGATTTCTTTATAATGGGTGTGTTCCTTATCTTATCCTAGTGTCTAAACTCTTCTCCATGGCTGGACCCCCAAATAATATTCCTTTACATGCTAAGGGGTATCTAGAGAGTGGGATAGGTTTAATAACTACCCTAACCCTAACGCGTACCCTAACCCTAACCCCTACCCTAACCCTAAAACGTACCCTAATCCTAAACCGTACACTAAACCGAGCCCTAACCCTAACTCAAACCCTAACCCTAACCCTAACCCATACCCTACGCCGTACCCGAACCCCTCCCCGAACCCGTACCCTAAGCCGTACCCTAACCCTAACCCTAAGCCTAACCCTAACCCTAGGCTACCCTTGACTGCTTCTGCCTCCAATAGATTTCCTAAGCACTAGTGTTTTAAGGAACGGCTTAAAAAGAGAATCCTAATGTGATTTCTTTATAATGGGTGTGTTCCTTATCTTATCCTAGTGTCTAAACTCTTCTCCATGGCTGGACCCCCAAATAATATTCCTTTACGTGCTAAGGGGTATCTAGAGAGTGGGATAGGTTTAATAACTACCCTAACCCTAACGCGTACCCTAACCCTAACCCCTACCCTAACCCTAACACGTACCCTAATCCTAACCCATACCCTAAACTGAGCCCTAACCCTAACACTAACCCTAACCCTAACCCTAACCCATACCCTACACCGTACCCGAACCCCTCCCCGAAACCGTACCCTAAGCCGTACCCTAACCCTAACCCTAAGCCTAACCCTAACCCTAGGCTACCCTTGACTGCTTCTGCCTCCAATAGATTTCCTAAGCACTAGTGTTTGAAGGAACAGCTTAAAAAGAGAATCCTAATGTGATTTCTTTATAATGGGTGTGTTCCTTATCTTATCCTAGTGTCTAAACTCTTCTCCATGGCTGGACCCCCAAATAATATTCCTTTACGTGCTAAGGGGTATCTAGAGAGTGGGATAGGTTTAATAACTACCCTAAACCTAACGCGTACCCTAACCCTAACCCCTACCCTAACCCTAACCCGTACCCTAATCCTAACCCGTACCCTAAACCGAGCCCTAACCCTAACACTAACCCTAACCCTAACCCTAACCCATACCCTACGCCGTACCCGAACCCCTCCCCGAACCCGTACCCTAAGCCTAACCCTAAGCCTAACCCTAACCCTAGGCTACCCTTGACTGCTTCTGCCTCCAATAGATTTCCTAAGCACTAGTGTTTGAAGGAACAGCTTAAAAAGAGAATCCTAATGTGATTTCTTTATAATGGGTGTGTTCCTTATCTTATCCTAGTGTCTAAACTCTTCTCCATGGCTGGACCCCCAAATAATATTCCTTTACATGCTAAGGGGTATCTAGAGAGTGGGATAGGTTTAATAACTACCCTAACCCTAACGCGTACCCTAACCCTAACCCCTACCCTAACCCTAAAACGTACCCTAATCCTAACCCGTACACTAAACCGAGCCCTAACCCTAACTCAAACCCTAACCCTAACCCTAACCCCGTACCCTACGCCGTACCCGAACCCCTCCCCGAACCCGTACCCTAAGCCGTACCCTAACCCTAACCCTAAGCCTAACCCTAACCCTAGGCTACCCTTGACTGCTTCTGCCTCCAATAGATTTCCTAAGCACTAGTGTTTGAAGGAACAGCTTAAAAAGAGAATCCTAATGTGATTTCTTTATAATGGGTGTGTTCCTTATCTTATCCTAGTGTCTAAACTCTTCTCCATGGCTGGACCCCCAAATAATATTCCTTTACGTGCTAAGGGGTATCTAGAGAGTGGGATAGGTTTAATAACTACCCTAACCCTAACGCGTACCCTAACCCTAACCCCTACCCTAACCCTAACACGTACCCTAATCCTAACCCGTACACTAAACCGAGCCCTAACACTAACTCAAACCCTAACCCTAACCCATACCCTACGCCGTACCCGAACCCCTCCCCGAACCCGTAGACTAAGCCGTACCCTAAGCCTAACCCTAAGCCTAACCCTAACCCTAGGCTACCCTTGACTGCTTCTGCCTCCAATAGATTTCCTAAGCACTAGTGTTTGAAGGAACAGCTTAAAAAGAGAATCCTAATGTGATTTCTTTATAATGGGTGTGTTCCTTATCTTATCCTAGTGTCTAAACTCTTCTCCATGGCTGGACCCGCAAATAATATTCCTTTACGTGCTAAGGGGTATCTAGAGAGTGGGATAGGTTTAATAACTACCCTAACCCTAACACGTACCCTAACCCTAACCCCTACCCTAACCCTAACCACTACCCTAACCCTAACACGTACCCTAATCCTAACCCGTACCCTGAACCGAGCCCTAACCCTAAGACTAACCCTAACCCTAACCCTAACCCATACCCTACGCCGTAACCGAACCCCTCCCCGAACCCGTACCCTAAGCCGTACCCTAAGCCTAACCCTAACCCTAGGCTACCCTTGACTGCTTCTGCCTCCAATAGATTTCCTAAGCACTAGTGTTTTAAGGAACGGCTTAAAAACAGAATCCTAATGTGATTTCTTTATAATGGGTGTGTTCCTTATTTATCCTAGTGTCTAAACTCTTCTCCATGGCTGGACCCGCAAATAATATTCCTTTACGTGCTAAGGGGTATCTAGAGAGTGGGATAGGTTTACTAACTACCCTAACCTAATGCGTACCCTAACCCTAACCCCTACCCTAACCCTAACACGTACCCTAATCCTAACCCGTACCCTAAACCGAGCCCTAACCCTAACACGAACCCTAACCCTAACCCTAACCCATACCCTACGCCGTACCCGAACCCCTCCCCGAACCCCTACCCTAAGCCGTACCCTAACCCTAACCCTAAGCCTAACCCTAACCCTAGGCTACCCTTGACTGCTTCTGCCTCCAATAGATTTCCTAAGCACTAGTGTTTGAAGGAACAACTTAAAAAGAGAATCCTAATGTGATTTGTTTATAATGTATGTGTTCCTTATTTTATCCTAGTGTCTAAACTCTTCTCCATGGCTGGACCCGCAAATAATATTCCTTTACGTGCTAAGGGGTATCTAGAGAGTGGGATAGGTTTAATAACTACCCTAACCCTAACGCGTACCCTAACCCTAACCCCTACCCTAACCCTAACACGTACCCTAATCCTAACCCGTACCCTGAACCGAGCCCTAACCCTAACACTAACCCTAACCCTAACCCTAACCCATACCCTACGCCGTACCCGAACCCCTCCCCGAACCCGTACCCTAAGCCGTACCCTAAGCCTAACCCTAAGCCTAACCCTAACCCTAGGCTACCCTTGACTGCTTCTGCCTCCGAGATTTCCTAAGCACTAGTGTTTGAAGAAACAGCTTAAAAAGAGAATCCTAATGTGATTTCTTTATAATGGGTGTGTTCCTTATCTTATCCTAGTGTCTAAACTCTTCTCCATGGCTGGACCCCCAAATAATATTCCTTTACGTGCTAAGGGGTATCTAGAGAGTGGGATAGGTTTAATAACTACCCTAACCCTAACACGTACCCTAACCCTAACCCCTACCCTAACCCTAACACGTACCCTAATCCTAACCCGTACCCTGAACCGAGCCCTAACCCTAACACTAACCCTAACCCTAACCCTAACCCATACCCTACGCCGTACCCGAACCCCTCCCCGAACCCGTACCCTAAGCCGTACCCTAAGCCTAACCCTAAGCCTAACCCTAACCCTAGGCTACCCTTGACTGCTTCTGCCTCCAATAGATTTCCTAAGCACTAGTGTTTGAAGGAACGGCTTAAAAACAGAATCCTAATGTGATTTCTTTATAATGGGTGTGTTCCTTATCTTATCCTAGTGTCTAAACTCTTCTCCATGGCTGGACCCGCAAATAATATACCTTTACGTGCTAAGGGGTATCTAGAGAGTGTTATAGGTTTAATAACTACCCTAACCCTAACGCGTACCCTAACCCTAACCCCTACCCTAACCCTAAAACGTACCCTAATCCTAACCCGTACACTAAACCGAGCCCTAACCCTAACTCAAACCCTAACCCTAACCCATACCCTACGCCGTACCCGAACCCCTCCCCGAACCCGTACCCTAAGCCGTACCCTAAGCCTAACCCTAAGCCTAACCCTAACCCTAGGCTACCCTTAACTGCTTCTGCCTCCAATAGATTTCCTAAGCACTAGTGTTTGAAGGAACAGCTTAAAAAGAGAATCCTAATGTGATTTCTTTATAATGGGTGTGTTCCTTATCTTATCCTAGTGTCTAAACTCTTCTCCATGGCTGGACCCCCAAATAATATTCCTTTACGTGCTAAGGGGTATCTAGAGAGTGGGATAGGTTTAATAACTACCCTAACCCTAACGCGTACCCTAACCCTAACCCCTACCCTAACCCTAACACGTACCCTAATCCTAACCCGTACCCTAAACTGAGCCCTAACCCTAACTCTAACCCTAACCCTAACCCAAAGCCTACGCCGTACCTGAACCCCTCCCCGAACCCGTACCCTAAGCCGTACCCTAAGCCTAACCCTAAGCCTAACCCTAACCCTAGGCTACCCTTGACTGCTTCTGCCTCCAATAGATTTCCTAAGCACTAGTGTTTGAAGGAACAGCTTAAAAAGAGAATCCTAATGTGATTTCTTTATAATGGGAGTGTTCCTTAGCTTATCCTAGTGTCTAAACTCTTCTCCATGGCTGGACCCCCAAATAATATTCCTTTACGTGCTAACGGATATCTAGAGAGTGGGATAGGTTTAATAACTACCCTAACCCTAACACGTACCCTAACCCTAACCCCTACCCTAACCCTAACACGTACCCTAATCCTAACCCGTACCCTGAACCGAGCCCTAACCCTAACACTAACCCTAACCCTAACCCTAACCCATACCCTACGCCGTACCCGAACCCCTCCCCGAACCCGTACCCTAAGCCGTACCCTAAGCCTAACCCTAAGCCTAACCCTAACCCTAGGCTACCCTTGACTGCTTCTGCCTCCAATAGATTTCCTAAGCACTAGTGTTTTAAGGAACGGCTTAAAAACAGAATCCTAATGTGATTTCTTTATAATGGGTGTGTTCCTTATCTTATCCTAGTGTCTAAACTCTTCTCCATGGCTGGACCCGCAAATAATATTCCTTTACGTGCTAAGGGGTATCTAGAGAGTGGGATAGGTTTAATAACTACCCTAACCCTAACGCGTACCCTAACCCTAACCCCTACCCTAACCCTAACACGTACCCTAATCCTAACCCGTACCCTAAACTGAGCCCTAACCCTAACACTAACCCTAACCCTAACCCTAACCCATACCCTACACCGTACCCGAACCCCTCCCCGAAACCGTACCCTAAGCCGTACCCTAACCCTAACCCTAAGCCTAACCCTAACCCTAGGCTACCCTTGACTGCTTCTGACTCCAATAGATTTCCTAAGCACTAGTGTTTGAAGGAACAGCTTAAAAAGAGAATCCTAATGTGATTTCTTTATAATGGGTGTGTTCCTTATCTTATCCTAGTGTCTAAACTCTTCTCCATGGCTGGACCCCCAAATAATATTCCTTTACGTGCTAAGGGGTATCTAGAGAGTGGGATAGGTTTAATAACTACCCTAAACCTAACGCGTACCCTAACCCTAACCCCTACCCTAACCCTAACCCGTACCCTAATCCTAACCCGTACCCTAAACCGAGCCCTAACCCTAACACAAACCCTAACCCTAACCCTAACCCATACCCTACGCCGTACCCGAACCCCTCCCCGAACCCGTACCCTAAGCCGTACCCTAAGCCTAACCCTAAGCCTAACCCTAACCCTAGGCTACCCTTGACTGCTTCTGCCTCCAATAGATTTCCTAAGCACTAGTGTTTGAAGGAACAGCTTAAAAAGAGAATCCTAATGTGATTTCTTTATAATGGGTGTGTTCCTTATCTTATCCTAGTGTCTAAACTCTTCTCCATGGCTGGACCCCCAAATAATATTCCTTTACATGCTAAGGGGTATCTAGAGAGTGGGATAGGTTTAATAACTACCCTAACCCTAACGCGTACCCTAACCCTAACCCCTACCCTAACCCTAAAACGTACCCTAATCCTAAACCGTACACTAAACCGAGCCCTAACCCTAATTCAAACCCTAACCCTAACCCTAACCCATACCCTACGCCGTACCCGAACCCCTCCCCGAACCCGTACCCTAAGCCGTACCCTAACCCTAACCCTAAGCCTAACCCTAACCCTAGGCTACCCTTGACTGCTTCTGCCTCCAATAGATTTCCTAAGCACTAGTGTTTGAAGGAACAGCTTAAAAAGAGAATCCTAATGTGATTTCTTTATAATGGGTGTGTTCCTTATCTTATCCTAGTGTCTAAACTCTTCTCCATGGCTGGACCCCCAAATAATATTCCTTTACGTGCTAAGGGGTATCTAGAGAGTGGGATAGGTTTAATAACTACCCTAACCCTAAAGCGTACCCTAACCCTAACCCCTACCCTAACCCTAACACGTACCCTAATCCTAACCCGTACACTAAACCGAGCCCTAACCCTAACTCAAACCCTAACCCTAACCCATACCCTACGCCGTACCCGAACCCCTCCCCGAACCCGTAGACTAAGCCTACCCTAAGCCTAACCCTAAGCCTAACCCTAACCCTAGGCTACCCTTGACTGCTTCTGCCTCCAATAGATTTCCTAAGCACTAGTGTTTGAAGGAACAGCTTAAAAAGAGAATCCTAATGTGATTTCTTTATAATGGGTGTGTTCCTTATCTTATCCTAGTGTCTAAACTCTTCTCCATGGCTGGACCCCCAAATAATATTCCTTTACGTGCTAAGGGGTATCTAGAGAGTGGGATAGGTTTAATAACTACCCTAACCCTAACACGTACCCTAACCCTAACCCCTACCCTAACACGTACCCTAATCCTAACCCGTACACTGAACCGAGCCCTAACCCTAACTCAAACCCTAAACCTAACCCTAACCCCGTACCCTACGCCGTACCCGAACCCCTCCCCGAACCCGTACCCTAAGCCGTACCCTAACCCTAACCCTAAGCCTAACCCTAACCCTAGGCTACCCTTGACTGCTTCTGCCTCCAATAGATTTCCTAAGCACTAGTGTTTGAAGGAACAGCTTAAAAAGAGAATCCTAATGTGATTTCTTTATAATGGGTGTGTTCCTTATCTTATCCTAGTGTCTAAACTCTTCTCCATGGCTGGACCCCCAAATAATATTCCTTTACGTGCTAAGGGGTATCTAGAGAGTGGGATAGGTTTAATAACTACCCTAACCCTAACGCGTACCCTAACCCTAACCCCTACCCTAACCCTAACACGTACCCTAATCCTAACCCGTACACTAAACCGAGCCCTAACACTAACTCAAACCCTAACCCTAACCCATACCCTACGCCGTACCCGAACCCCTCCCCGAACCCGTAGACTAAGCCGTACCCTAAGCCTAACCCTAAGCCTAACCCTAACCCTAGGCTACCCTTGACTGCTTCTGCCTCCAATAGATTTCCTAAGCACTAGTGTTTGAAGGAACACCTTAAAAAGAGAATCCTAATGTGATTTCTTTATAATGGGTGTGTTCCTTATCTTATCCTAGTGTCTAAACTCTTCTCCATGGCTGGACCCCCAAATAATATTCCTTTACGTGCTAAGGGGTATCTAGAGAGTGGGATAGGTTTAATAACTACCCTAACCGTAACACGTACCCTAACCCTAACCCCTACCCTAACCCTAACCACTACCCTAACCCTAACACGTACCCTAATCCTAACCCGTACCCTGAACCGAGCCCTAACCCTAAGACTAACCCTAACCCTAACCCTAACCCATACCCTACGCCGTAACCGAACCCCTCCCCGAACCCGTACCGTAAGCCGTACCCTAAGCCTAACCCTAACCCTAGGCTACCCTTGACTGCTTCTGCCTCCAATAGATTTCCTAAGCACTAGTGTTTTAAGGAACGGCTTAAAAACAGAATCCTAATGTGATTTCTTTATAATGGGTGTGTTCCTTATTTATCCTAGTGTCTAAACTCTTCTCCATGGCTGGACCCGCAAATAATATTCCTTTACGTGCTAAGGGGTATCTAGAGAGTGGGATAGGTTTACTAACTACCCTAACCTAATGCGTACCCTAACCCTAACCCCTACCCTAACCCTAACACGTACCCTAATCCTAACCCGTACCCTAAACCGAGCCCTAACCCTAACACGAACCCTAACCCTAACCCTAACCCATACCCTACGCCGTACCCGAACCCCTCCCCGAACCCCTACCCTAAGCCGTACCCTAACCCTAACCCTAAGCCTAACCCTAACCCTAGGCTACCCTTGACTGCTTCTGCCTCCAATAGATTTCCTAAGCACTAGTGTTTGAAGGAACAACTTAAAAAGAGAATCCTAATGTGATTTGTTTATAATGTATGTGTTCCTTATTTTATCCTAGTGTCTAAACTCTTCTCCATGGCTGGACCCGCAAATAATATTCCTTTACGTGCTAAGGGGTATCTAGAGAGTGGGATAGGTTTAATAACTACCCTAACCCTAACGCGTACCCTAACCCTAACCCCTACCCTAACCCTAAAACGTACCCTAATCCTAACCCGTACACTAAACCGAGCCCTAACCCTAACTCAAACCCTAACCCTAACCCATACCCTACGCCGTACCCGAACCCCTCCCCGAACCCGTACCCTAAGCCGTACCCTAAGCCTAACCCTAAGCCTAACCCTAACCCTAGGCTACCCTTAACTGCTTCTGCCTCCAATAGATTTCCTAAGCACTAGTGTTTGAAGGAACAGCTTAAAAAGAGAATCCTAATGTGATTTCTTTATAATGGGTGTGTTCCTTATCTTATCCTAGTGTCTAAACTCTTCTCCATGGCTGGACCCCCAAATAATATTCCTTTACGTGCTAAGGGGTATCTAGAGAGTGGGATAGGTTTAATAACTACCCTAACCCTAACGCGTACCCTAACCCTAACCCCTACCCTAACCCTAACACGTACCCTAATCCTAACCCGTACCCTAAACCGAGCCCTAACCCTAACTCTAACCCTAACCCTAACCCAAAGCCTACGCCGTACCCGAACCCCTCCCCGAACCCGTACCCTAAGCCGTACCCTAAGCCTAACCCTAAGCCTAACCCTAACCCTAGGCTACCCTTGACTGCTTCTGCCTCCAATAGATTTCCTAAGCACTAGTGTTTGAAGGAACAGCTTAAAAAGAGAATCCTAATGTGATTTCTTTATAATGGGAGTGTTCCTTAGCTTATCCTAGTGTCTAAACTCTTCTCCATGGCTGGACCCCCAAATAATATTCCTTTACGTGCTAACGGATATCTAGAGAGTGGGATAGGTTTAATAACTACCCTAACCCTAACACGTACCCTAACCCTAACCCCTACCCTAACCCTAACACGTACCCTAATCCTAACCCGTACCCTGAACCGAGCCCTAACCCTAACACTAACCCTAACCCTAACCCTAACCCATACCCTACGCCGTACCCGAACCCCTCCCCGAACCCGTACCCTAAGCCGTACCCTAAGCCTAACCCTAAGCCTAACCCTAACCCTAGGCTACCCTTGACTGCTTCTGCCTCCAATAGATTTCCTAAGCACTAGTGTTTTAAGGAACGGCTTAAAAACAGAATCCTAATGTGATTTCTTTATAATGGGTGTGTTCCTTATCTTATCCTAGTGTCTAAACTCTTCTCCATGGCTGGACCCGCAAATAATATTCCTTTACGTGCTAAGGGGTATCTAGAGAGTGGGATAGGTTTAATAACTACCCTAACCCTAACGCGTACCCTAACCCTAACCCCTACCCTAACCCTAACACGAACCCTAATCCTAACCCGTACCCTAAACTGAGCCCTAACCCTAACACTAACCCTAACCCTAACCCTAACCCATACCCTACACCGTACCCGAACCCCTCCCCGAAACCGTACCCTAAGCCGTACCCTAACCCTAACCCTAAGCCTAACCCTAACCCTAGGCTACCCTTGACTGCTTCTGACTCCAATAGATTTCCTAAGCACTAGTGTTTGAAGGAACAGCTTAAAAAGAGAATCCTAATGTGATTTCTTTATAATGGGTGTGTTCCTTATCTTATCCTAGTGTCTAAACTCTTCTCCATGGCTGGACCCCCAAATAATATTCCTTTACGTGCTAAGGGGTATCTAGAGAGTGGGATAGGTTTAATAACTACCCTAAACCTAACGCGTACCCTAACCCTAACCCCTACCCTAACCCTAACCCGTACCCTAATCCTAACCCGTACCCTAAACCGAGCCCTAACCCTAACACAAACCCTAACCCTAACCCTAACCCATACCCTACGCCGTACCCGAACCCCTCCCCGAACCCGTACCCTAAGCCGTACCCTAAGCCTAACCCTAAGCCTAACCCTAACCCTAGGCTACCCTTGACTGCTTCTGCCTCCAATAGATTTCCTAAGCACTAGTGTTTGAAGGAACAGCTTAAAAAGAGAATCCTAATGTGATTTCTTTATAATGGGTGTGTTCCTTATCTTATCCTAGTGTCTAAACTCTTCTCCATGGCTGGACCCCCAAATAATATTCCTTTACATGCTAAGGGGTATCTAGAGAGTGGGATAGGTTTAATAACTACCCTAACCCTAACGCGTACCCTAACCCTAACCCCTACCCTAACCCTAAAACGTACCCTAATCCTAAACCGTACACTAAACCGAGCCCTAACCCTAACTCAAACCCTAACCCTAACCCATACCCTACGCCGTACCCGAACCCCTCCCCGAACCCGTACCCTAAGCCGTACCCTAACCCTAACCCTAAGCCTAACCCTAACCCTAGGCTACCCTTGACTGCTTCTGCCTCCAATAGATTTCCTAAGCACTAGTGTTTGAAGGAACAGCTTAAAAAGAGAATCCTAATGTGATTTCTTTATAATGGGTGTGTTCCTTATCTTATCCTAGTGTCTAAACTCTTCTCCATGGCTGGACCCCCAAATAATATTCCTTTACGTGCTAAGGGGTATCTAGAGAGTGGGATAGGTTTAATAACTACCCTAACCCTAACGCGTACCCTAACCCTAACCCCTACCCTAACCCTAACACGTACCCTAATCCTAACCCGTACACTAAACCGAGCCCTAACCCTAACTCAAACCCTAACCCTAACCCATACCCTACACCGTACCCGAACCCCTCCCCGAACCCGTAGACTAAGCCGTACCCTAAGCCTAACCCTAAGCCTAACCCTAACCCTAGGCTACCCTTGACTGCTTCTGCCTCCAATAGATTTCCTAAGCACTAGTGTTTGAAGGAACAGCTTAAAAAGAGAATCCTAATGTGATTTCTTTATAATGGGTGTGTTCCTTATCTTATCCTAGTGTCTAAACTCTTCTCCATGGCTGGACCCCCAAATAATATTCCTTTACGTGCTAAGGGGTATCTAGAGAGTGGGATAGGTTTAATAACTACCCTAACCCTAACACGTACCCTAACCCTAACCCCTACCCTAACCCTAACCCCTACCCTAACCCAAACACGTACCCTAATCCTAACCCGTACCCTGAACCGAGCCCTAACCCTAAGATTAACCCTAACCCTAACCCTAACCCATACCCTACGCCGTACCCGAACCCCTCCCCGAACCCGTACCCTAAGCCGTACCCTAAGCCTAACCCTAAGCCTAACCCTAACCCTAGGCTACCCTTGACTGCTTCTGCCTCCAATAGATTTCCTAAGCACTAGTGTTTTAAGGAACGGCTTAAAAACAGAATCCTAATGTGATTTCTTTATAATGGGTGTGTTCCTTATTTATCCTAGTGTCTAAACTCTTCTCCATGGCTGGACCCCCAAATAATATTCCTTTACGTGCTAAGGGGTATCTAGAGAGTGGGATAAGTTTACTAACTACGCTAACCTAATGCGTACCCTAACCCTAACCCCTACCCTAACCCTAACACGTACCCTAATCCTAACCCGTACCCTAAACCGAGCCCTAACCCTAACACGAACCCTAACCCTAACCCTAACCCATACCCTACGCCGTACCCGAACCCCTCCCCGAACCCGTACCCTAAGCCGTACCCTAACCCTAACCCTAAGCCTAACCCTAACCCTAGGCTACCCTTGACTGCTTCTGCCTCCAATAGATTTCCTAAGCACTAGTGTTTTAAGGAACAACTTAAAAAGAGAATCCTAATGTGATTTGTTTATAATGTATGTGTTCCTTATTTTATCCTAGTGTCTAAACTCTTCTCCATGGCTGGACCCGCAAATAATATTCCTTTACGTGCTAAGGGGTATCTAGAGAGTGGGATAGGTTTAATAACTACCCTAACCCTAACGCGTACCCTAACCCTAACCCCTACCCTAACCCTAACACGTACCCTAATCCTAACCCGTACCCTGAACCGAGCCCTAACCCTAACACTAACCCTAACCCTAACCCTAACCCATACCCTACGCCGTACCCGAACCCCTCCCCGAACCCGTACCCTAAGCCGTACCCTAAGCCTAACCCTAAGCCTAACCCTAACCCTAGGCTACCCTTGACTGCTTCTGCCTCCAATAGATTTCCTAAGCACTAGTGTTTGAAGGAACAGCTTAAAAAGAGAATCCTAATGTGATTTCTTTATAATGGGTGTGTTCCTTATCTTATCCTAGTGTCTAAACTCTTCTCCATGGCTGGACCCACAAATAATATACCTTTACGTGCTAAGGGGTATCTAGAGAGTGGGATAGGTTTAATAACTACCCTAACCCTAACGCGTACCCTAACCCTAACCCCTACCCTAACCCTAACACGTACCCTAATCCTAACCTGTACCCTAAACCGAGCCCTAACCCTAACTCTAAACCTAAACCTAACCCTAACCCATACCCTACACCGTACCCGAACCCCTCCCCAAACCCGTACCCTAAGCCGTACCCTAAGCCTAACCCTAAGCCTAACCCTAACCCTAGGCTACCCTTGACTGCTTCTGCCTCCAACAGATTTCCTAAGCACTAGTGTTTGAAGGAACAGCTTAAAAAGAGAATCCTAATGTGATTTCTTTATTATGGGTGTGTTCCTTATCTTATCCTAGTGTCTAAACTCTTCTCCATGGCTGGACCCCCAAATAATATTCCTTTACGTGCTAAGGGGTATCTAGAGAGTGGGATAGGTTTAATAACTACCCTAACCCTAACGCGTACCCTAACCCTAACCCCTACCCTAACCCTAACACGTACCCTAATCCTAACCCGTACCCTAAACCGAGCCCTAACCCTAACACTAACCCTAACCCTAACCCTAACCCATACCCTACGCCGTACCCGAACCCCTCCCCGAACCCGTAGCCTAAGCCGTACCCTAAGCCTAACCCTAAGCCTAACCCTAACCCTAGGCTACCCTTGACTGCTTCTGCCTCCAATAGATTTCCTAAGCACTAGTGTTTGAAGGAACAGCTTAAAAAGAGAATCCTAATGTGATTTCTTTATAATGGGTGTGTTCCTTATCTTATCCTAGTGTCTAAACTCTTCTCCATGGCTGGACCCCCAAATAATATTCCTTTACGTGCTAAGGGGTATCTAGAGAGTGGGATAGGTTTACTAACTACCCTAACCCTAATGCGTACCCTAACCCTAACCCCTACCCTAACCCTAACAAGTACCCTAATCCTAACCCGTACCCTAAACCGAGCCCTAACCCTAACACGAACCCTAACCCTAACCCTAACCCATACCCTACGCCGTACCCGAACCCCTCACCGAACCCCTACCCTAAGCCGTACCCTAACCCTAACCCTAAGCCTAACCCTAACCCTAGGCTACCCTTGACTGCTTCTGCCTCCAATAGATTTCCTAAGCACTAGTGTTTGAAGGAACAGCTTAAAAAGAGAATCCTAATGTGATTTCTTTATAATGGGTGTGTTCCTTATCTTATCCTAGTGTCTAAACTCTTCTCCATGGCTGGACCCCCAAATAATATTCCTTTACGTGCTAAGGGGTATCTAGAGAGTGGGATAGGTTTAATAACTACCCTAACCCTAACGCGTACCCTAACCCTAACCCCTACCCTAACCCTAACACGTACCCTAATCCTAACCCGTACCCTGAACCGAGCCCTAACCCTAAGACTAACCCTAACCCTAAACCTAACCCATACCCTACGCCGTACCCGAACCCCTCCCCGAACCCGTACCCTAAGCCGTACCCTAAGCCTAACCCTAAGCCTAACCCTAACCCTAGGCTACCCTTGACTGCTTCTGCCTCCAATAGATTTCCTAAGCACTAATGTTTGAAGAAACAGCTTAAAAAGAGAATCCTAATGTGATTTCTTTATAATGGGTGTGTTCCTTATCTTATCCTAGTGTCTAAACTCTTCTCCATGGCTGGACCCCCAAATAATATTCCTATACGTGCTAAGGGGTATCTAGAGAGTGGGATAGGTTTAATAACTACCCTAACCCTAACACGTACCCTAACCCTAACCCCTACCCTAACCCTAACACGTACCCTAATCCTAACCCGTACCCTGAACCGAGCCCTAACCCTAACACTAACCCTAACCCTAACCCTAACCCATACCCTACGCCGTACCCGAACCCCTCCCCGAACCCGTACCCTAAGCCGTACCCTAAGCCTAACCCTAAGCCTAACCCTAACCCTAGGCTACCCTTGACTGCTTCTGCCTCCAATAGATTTCCTAAGCACTAGTGTTTGAAGGAACAGCTTAAAAAGAGAATCCTAATGTGATTTCTTTATAATGGGTGTGTTCCTTATCTTATCCTAGTGTCTAAACTCTTCTCCATGGCTGGACCCACAAATAATATACCTTTACGTGCTAAGGGGTATCTAGAGAGTGGGATAGGTTTAATAACTACCCTAACCCTAACGCGTACCCTAACCCTAACCCCTACCCTAACCCTAACACGTACCGTAATCCTAACCTGTACCCTAAACCGAGCCCTAACCCTAACTCTAAACCTAAACCTAACCCTAACCCATACCCTACACCGTACCCGAACCCCTCCCCAAACCCGTACCCTAAGCCGTACCCTAAGCCTAACCCTAAGCCTAACCCTAACCCTAGGCTACCCTTGACTGCTTCTGCCTCCAACAGATTTCCTAAGCACTAGTGTTTGAAGGAACAGCTTAAAAAGAGAATCCTAATGTGATTTCTTTATTATGGGTGTGTTCCTTATCTTATCCTAGTGTCTAAACTCTTCTCCATGGCTGGACCCCCAAATAATATTCCTTTACGTGCTAAGGGGTATCTAGAGAGTGGGATAGGTTTAATAACTACCCTAACCCTAACGCGTACCCTAACCCTAACCCCTACCCTAACCCTAACACGTACCCTAATCCTAACCCGTACCCTAAACCGAGCCCTAACCCTAACACTAACCCTAACCCTAACCCTAACCCATACCCTACGCCGTACCCGAACCCCTCCCCGAACCCGTAGCCTAAGCCGTACCCTAAGCCTAACCCTAAGCCTAACCCTAACCCTAGGCTACCCTTGACTGCTTCTGCCTCCAATAGATTTCCTAAGCACTAGTGTTTGAAGGAACAGCTTAAAAAGAGAATCCTAATGTGATTTCTTTATAATGGGTGTGTTCCTTATCTTATCCTAGTGTCTAAACTCTTCTCCATGGCTGGACCCCCAAATAATATTCCTTTACGTGCTAAGGGGTATCTAGAGAGTGGGATAGGTTTACTAACTACCCTAACCCTAATGCGTACCCTAACCCTAACCCCTACCCTAACCCTAACACGTACCCTAATCCTAACCCGTACCCTAAACCGAGCCCTAACCCTAACACGAACCCTAACCCTAACCCTAACCCATACCCTACGCCGTACCCGAACCCCTCCCCGAACCCCTACCCTAAGCCGTACCCTAACCCTAACCCTAAGCCTAACCCTAACCCTAGGCTACCCTTGACTGCTTCTGCCTCCAATAGATTTCCTAAGCACTAGTGTTTGAAGGAACAGCTTAAAAAGAGAATCCTAATGTGATTTCTTTATAATGGGTGTGTTCCTTATCTTATCCTAGTGTCTAAACTCTTCTCCATGGCTGGACCCCCAAATAATATTCCTTTACGTGCTAAGGGGTATCTAGAGAGTGGGATAGGTTTAATAACTACCCTAACCCTAACGCGTACCCTAACCCTAACCCCTACCCTAACCCTAACACGTACCCTAATCCTAACCCGTACCCTGAACCGAGCCCTAACCCTAAGACTAACCCTAACCCTAACCCTAACCCATACCCTACGCCGTACCCGAACCCCTCCCCGAACCCGTACCCTAAGCCGTACCCTAAGCCTAACCCTAAGCCTAACCCTAACCCTAGGCTACCCTTGACTGCTTCTGCCTCCAATAGATTTCCTAAGCACTAGTGTTTTAAGGAACGGCTTAAAAACAGAATCCTAATGTGATTTCTTTATAATGGGTGTGTTCCTTCTTTATCCTAGTGTCTAAACTCTTCTCCATGGCTGGACCCGCAAATAATATTCCTTTACGTGCTAAGGGGTATCTAGAGAGTGGGATAGGTTTACTAACTACCCTAACCTAATGCGTACCCTAACCCTAACCCCTACCCTAACCCTAAAACGTACCCTAATCCTAACCCGTACCCTAAACCGAGCCCTAACCCTAACACGAACCCTAACCCTAACCCTAACCCATGCCCTATGCCGTACCCGAACCCCTACCCTAAGCCGTACCCTAACCCTAACCCTAAGCCTAACCCTAACCCTAGGCTACCCTTGACTGCTTCTGCCTCCAATAGATTTTCTAAGCACTAGTGTTTTAAGGAACGGCTTAAAAAGAGAATCTTAATGTGATTTCTTTATAATGGGTGTGTTCCTTATCTTATCCTAGTGTCTAAACTCTTCTCCATGGCTGGACCCCCAAATAATATTCCTTTACGTGATAAGGGGTATCTAGAGAGTGGGATAGGTTTAATAACTACCCTAACCCTAACGCGTACCCTAACCCTAACCCCTACCCTAACCCTAACACGTACCCTAATTCTAACCCGTACCCTAAACCGAGCCCTAACCCTAACACTAACCCTAACCCTAACCCTAACCCATACCCTACGCCGTACCCGAACCCCTCCCCGAACCCGTAGCCTAAGCCGTACCCTAAGCCTAACCCTAAGCCTAACCCTAACCCTAGGCTACCCTTGACTGCTTCTGCCTCCAATAGATTTCCTAAGCACTAGTGTTTGAAGGAACAGCTTAAAAAGAGAATCCTAATGTGATTTCTTTATAATGGGTGTGTTCCTTATCTTATCCTAGTGTCTAAACTCTTCTCCATGGCTGGACCCCCAAATAATATTCCTTTACGTGCTAACGGATATCTAGAGAGTGGGATAGGTTTAATAACTACCCTAACCCTAACACGTACCCTAACCCTAACCCCTACCCTAACCCTAACACGTACCCTAATCCTAACCCTTACCCTGAACCGAGCCCTAACCCTAACACTAACCCTAACCCTAACCCTAACCCATACCCTACGCCGTACCCGAACCCCTCCCCGAACCCGTACCCTAAGCCGTACCCTAAGCCTAACCCTAAGCCTAACCCTAACCCTAGGCTACCCTTGACTGCTTCTGCCTCCAATAGATTTCCTAAGCACTAGTGTTTTAAGAACGGCTTAAAAACAGAATCCTAATGTGATTTCTTTATAATGGGTGTGTTCCTTATCTTATCCTAGTGTCTAAACTCTTCTCCATGGCTGGACCCCCAAATAATATTCCTTTACGTGCTAAGGGGTATCTAGAGAGTGGGATAGGTTTACTAACTACCCTAACCCTAATGCGTACCCTAACCCTAACCCCTACCCTAACCCTAACACGTACCCTAATCCTAACCCGTACCCTAAACCGAGCCCTAACCCTAACACTAACCCTAACCCTAACCCTAACCCATACCCTACGCCGTACCCGAACCCCTCCCCGAACCCGTACCCTAAGCCGTACCCTAAGCCTAACCCTAAGCCTAACCCTAACCCTAGGCTACCCTTGACTGCTTCTGCCTCCAATAGATTTCCTAAGCACTAGTGTTTGAAGGAACAGCTTAAAAAGAGAATCCTAATGTGATTTCTTTATAATGGGTGTGTTCCTTATCTTATCCTAGTGTCTAAACTCTTCTCCATGGCTGGACCACCAAATAATATTCCTTTACGTGCTAAGGGGTATCTAGAGAGTGGGATAGGTTTAATAACTACCCTAAACCTAACGCGTACCCTAACCCTAACCCCTACCCTAACCCTAACACGTACCCTAATCCTAACCCGTACCCTAAACCGAGCCCTAACCCTAACACTAACCCTAACCCTAACCCTAACCCATACCCTACGCCGTACCCGAACCCCTCCCCGAACCCGTACCCTAAGCCGTACCCTAAGCCTAACCCTAAGCCTAACCCTAACCCTAGGCTACCCTTGACTGCTTCTGCCTCCAATAGATTTCCTAAGCACTAGTGTTTGAAGGAACAGCTTAAAAAGAGAATCCTAATGTGATTTCTTTATAATGGGTGTGTTCCTTATCTTATCCTAGTGTCTAAACTCTTCTCCATGGCTGGACCCCCAAATAATATTCCTTTACATGCTAAGGGGTATCTAGAGAGTGGGATAGGTTTAATAACTACCCTAACCCTAACGCGTACCCTAACCCTAACCCCTACCCTAACCCTAAAACGTACCCTAATCCTAACCCGTACACTAAACCGAGCCCTAACCCTAACTCAAACCCTAACCCTAACCCTAACCCATACCCTACGCCGTACCCGAACCCCTCCCCGAACCCGTACCCTAAGCCGTACCCTAACCCTAACCCTAAGCCTAACCCTAACCCTAGGCTACCCTTGACTGCTTCTGCCTCCAATAGATTTCCTAAGCACTAGTGTTTGAAGGAACAGCTTAAAAAGAGAATCCTAATGTGATTTCTTTATAATGGGTGTGTTCCTTATCTTATCCTAGTGTCTAAACTCTTCTCCATGGCTGGACCCCCAAATAATATTCCTTTACGTGCTAAGGGGTATCTAGAGAGTGGGATAGGTTTAATAACTACCCTAACCCTAACGCGTACCCTAACCCTAACCCCTACCCTAACCCTAACACGTACCCTAATCCTAACCCGTACACTAAACCGAGCCCTAACCCTAACTCAAAACCTAACCCTAACCCATACCCTACGCCGTACCCGAACCCCTCCCCGAACCCGTAGACTAAGCCGTACCCTAAGCCTAACCCTAAGCCTAACCCTAACCCTAGGCTACCCTTGACTGCTTCTGCCTCCAATAGATTTCCTAAGCACTAGTGTTTGAAGGAACAGCTTAAAAAGAGAATCCTAATGTGATTTCTTTATAATGGGTGTGTTCCTTATCTTATCCTAGTGTCTAAACTCTTCTCCATGGCTGGACCCCCAAATAATATTCCTTTACGTGCTAAGGGGTATCTAGAGAGTGGGATAGGTTTAATAACTACCCTAACCCTAACACGTACCCTAACCCTAACCCCTACCCTAACCCTAACACGTACCCTAATCCTAACCCGTAACCTGAACCGAGCCCTAACCCTAAGACTAACCCTAACCCTAACCCTAACCCATACCCTACGCCGTACCCGAACCCCTCCCCGAACCCGTACCCTAAGCCGTACCCTAAGCCTAACCCTAAGCCTAACCCTAACCCTAGGCTACCCTTGACTGCTTCTGCCTCCAATAGATTTCCTAAGCACTAGTGTTTTAAGGAACGGCTTAAAAACAGAATCCTAATGTGATTTCTTTATAATGGGTGTGTTCCTTATTTATCCTAGTGTCTAAACTCTTCTCCATGGCTGGACCCGCAAATAATATTCCTTTACGTGCTAAGGGGTATCTAGAGAGTGGGATAGGTTTACTAACTACCCTAACCTAATGCGTACCCTAACCCTAACCCCTACCCTAACCCTAACACGTACCCTAATCCTAACCCGTACCCTAAACCGAGCCCTAACCCTAACACGAACCCTAACCCTAACCCTAACCCATACCCTACGCCGTACCCGAACCCCTCCCCGAACCCCTACCCTAAGCCGTACCCTAACCCTAACCCTAAGCCTAACCCTAACCCTAGGCTACCCTTGACTGCTTCTGCCTCCAATAGATTTCCTAAGCACTAGTGTTTTAAGGAACAACTTAAAAAGAGAATCCTAATGTGATTTGTTTATAATGTATGTGTTCCTTATTTTATCCTAGTGTCTAAACTCTTCTCCATGGCTGGACCCGCAAATAATATTCCTTTACGTGCTAAGGGGTATCTAGAGAGTGGGATAGGTTTAATAACTACCCTAACCCTAACGCGTACCCTAACCCTAACCCCTACCCTAACCCTAACACGTACCCTAATCCTAACCCGTACCCTGAACCGAGCCCTAACCCTAACACTAACCCTAACCCTAACCCTAACCCATACCCTACGCCGTACCCGAACCCCTCCCCGAACCCGTACCCTAAGCCGTACCCTAAGCCTAACCCTAAGCCTAACCCTAACCCTAGGCTACCCTTGACTGCTTCTGCCTCCGAAATTTCCTAAGCACTAGTGTTTGAAGAAACAGCTTAAAAAGAGAATCCTAATGTGATTTCTTTATAATGGGTGTGTTCCTTATCTTATCCTAGTGTCTAAACTCTTCTCCATGGCTGGACCCCCAAATAATATTCCTTTACGTGCTAAGGGGTATCTAGAGAGTGGGATAGGTTTAATAACTACCCTAACCCTAACGCGTACCCTAACCCTAACCCCTACCCTAACCCTAACACGTACCCTAATCCTAACCCGTACCCTGAACCGAGCCCTAACCCTAACACTAACCCTAACCCTAACCCTAACCCATACCCTACGCCGTACCCGAACCCCTCCCCGAACCCGTACCCTAAGCCCTACCCTAAGCCTAACCCTAAGCCTAACCCTAACCCTAGGCTACCCTTGACTGCTTCTGCCTCCAATAGATTTCCTAAGCACTAGTGTTTGAAGGAACGGCTTAAAAACAGAATCCTAATGTGATTTCTTTATAATGGGTGTGTTCCTTATCTTATCCTAGTGTCTAAACTCTTCTCCATGGCTGGACCCACAAATAATATACCTTTACGTGCTAAGGGGTATCTAGAGAGTGGGATAGGTTTAATAACTACCCTAACCCTAACGCGTACCCTAACCCTAACCCCTACCCTAACCCTAAAACGTACCCTAATCCTAACCCGTACACTAAACCGAGCCCTAACCCTAACTCAAACCCTAACCCTAACCCATACCCTACGCCGTACCCGAACCCCTCCCCGAACCCGTAACCTAAGCCGTACCCTAAGCCTAACCCTAAGCCTAACCCTAACCCTAGGCTACCCTTGACTGCTTCTGCCTCCAATAGATTTCCTAAGCACTAGTGTTTGAAGGAACAGCTTAAAAAGAGAATCCTAATGTGATTTCTTTATAATGGGTGTGTTCCTTATCTTATCCTAGTGTCTAAACTCTTCTCCATGGCTGGACCCACAAATAATATACCTTTACGTGCTAAGGGGTATCTAGAGAGTGGGATAGGTTTAATAACTACCCTAACCCTAACACGTACCCTAACCCTAACCCCTACCCTAACCCTAACCCCTACCCTAACCCTAACACGTACCCTAATCCTAACCCGTACCCTCAACCGAGCCCTAACCCTAAGACTAACCCTAACCCTAACCCTAACCCATACCCTACGCCGTACCCAAACCCCTCCCCGAACCCGTACCCTAAGCCGTACCCTAAGCCTAACCCTAAGCCTAACCCTAACCCTAGGCTACCCTTGACTGCTTCTGCCTCCAATAGATTTCCTAAGCACTAGTGTTTTAAGGAACGGCTTAAAAACAGAATCCTAATGTGATTTCTTTATAATGGGTGTTTTCCTTATTTATCCTAGTGTCTAAACTCTTCTCCATGGCTGGACCCGCAAATAATATTCCTTTACGTGCTAAGGGGTATCTAGAGAGTGGGATAGGTTTACTAACTACCCTAACCTAATGCGTACCCTAACCCTAACCCCTACCCTAACCCTAACACGTACCCTAATCCTAACCCGTACCCTAAACTGAGCCCTAACCCTAACACTAACCCTAACCCTAACCCTAACCCATACCCTACACCGTACCCGAACCCCTCCCCGAAACCGTACCCTAAGCCGTACCCTAACCCTAACCCTAAGCCTAACCCTAACCCTAGGCTACCCTTGACTGCTTCTGCCTCCAATAGATTTCCTAAGCACTAGTGTTTGAAGGAACAGCTTAAAAAGAGAATCCTAATGTGATTTCTTTATAATGGGTGTGTTCCTTATCTTATCCTAGTGTCTAAACTCTTCTCCATGGCTGGACCCCCAAATAATATTCCTTTACGTGCTAAGGGGTATCTAGAGAGTGGGATAGGTTTAATAACTACCCTAAACCTAACGCGTACCCTAACCCTAACCCCTACCCTAACCCTAACCCGTACCCTAATCCTAACCCGTACCCTAAACCGAGCCCTAACCCTAACACTAACCCTAACCCTAACCCTAACCCATACCCTACGCCGTACCCGAACCCCTCCCCGAACCCGTACCCTAAGCCGTACCCTAAGCCTAACCCTAAGCCTAACCTTAACCCTAGGCTACCCTTGACTGCTTCTGCCTCCAATAGATTTCCTAAGCACTAGTGTTTGAAGGAACAGCTTAAAAAGAGAATCCTAATGTGATTTCTTTATAATGGGTGTGTTCCTTATCTTATCCTAGTGTCTAAACTCTTCTCCATGGCTGGACCCCCAAATAATATTCCTTTACGTGCTAAGGGGTATCTAGAGAGTGGGATAGGTTTAATAACTACCCTAACCCTAACGCGTACCCTAACCCTAACCCCTACCCTAACCCTAAAACGTACCCTAATCCTAACCCGTACACTAAACCGAGCCCTAACCCTAACTCAAACCCTAACCCTAACCCTAACCCATACCCTACGCCGTACCCGAACCCCTCCCCGAACCCGTACCCTAAGCCGTACCCTAACCCTAACCCTAAGCCTAACCCTAACCCTAGGCTACCCTTGACTGCTTCTGCCTCCAATAGATTTCCTAAGCACTAGTGTTTGAAGGAACAGCTTAAAAAGAGAATCCTAATGTGATTTCTTTATAATGGGTGTGTTCCTTATCTTATCCTAGTGTCTAAACTCTTCTCCATGGCTGGACCCCCAAATAATATTCCTTTACGTGCTAAGGGGTATCTAGAGAGTGGGATAGGTTTAATAACTACCCTAACCCTAACGCGTACCCTAACCCTAACCCCTACCCTAACCCTAACACGTACCCTAATCCTAACCCGTACCCTGAACCGAGCCCTAACCCTAAGACTAACCCTAACCCTAACCCTAACCCATACCCTACGCCGTACCCGAACCCCTCCCCGAACCCGTACCCTAAGCCGTACCCTAAGCCTAACCCTAAGCCTAACCCTAACCCTAGGCTACCCTTGACTGCTTCTGCCTCCAATAGATTTCCTAAGCACTAGTGTTTTAAGGAACGGCTTAAAAACAGAATCCTAATGTGATTTCTTTATAATGGGTGTGTTCCTTCTTTATCCTAGTGTCTAAACTCTTCTCCATGGCTGGACCCGCAAATAATATTCCTTTACGTGCTAAGGGGTATCTAGAGAGTGGGATAGGTTTACTAACTACCCTAACCTAATGCGTACCCTAACCCTAACCCCTACCCTAACCCTAAAACGTACCCTAATCCTAACCCGTACCCTAAACCGAGCCCTAACCCTAACACGAACCCTAACCCTAACCCTAACCCATACCCTATGCCGTACCCGAACCCCTACCCTAAGCCGTACCCTAACCCTAACCCTAAGCCTAACCCTAACCCTAGGCTACCCTTGACTGCTTCTGCCTCCAATAGATTTTCTAAGCACTAGTGTTTTAAGGAACGGCTTAAAAAGAGAATCTTAATGTGATTTCTTTATAATGGGTGTGTTCCTTATCTTATCCTAGTGTCTAAACTCTTCTCCATGGCTGGACCCCCAAATAATATTCCTTTACGTGATAAGGGGTATCTAGAGAGTGGGATAGGTTTAATAACTACCCTAACCCTAACGCGTACCCTAACCCTAACCCCTACCCTAACCCTAACACGTACCCTAATTCTAACCCGTACCCTAAACCGAGCCCTAACCCTAACACTAACCCTAACCCTAACCCTAACCCATACCCTACGCCGTACCCGAACCCCTCCCCGAACCCGTAGCCTAAGCCGTACCCTAAGCCTAACCCTAAGCCTAACCCTAACCCTAGGCTACCCTTGACTGCTTCTGCCTCCAATAGATTTCCTAAGCACTAGTGTTTGAAGGAACAGCTTAAAAAGAGAATCCTAATGTGATTTCTTTATAATGGGTGTGTTCCTTATCTTATCCTAGTGTCTAAACTCTTCTCCATGGCTGGACCCCCAAATAATATTCCTTTACGTGCTAACGGATATCTAGAGAGTGGGATAGGTTTAATAACTACCCTAACCCTAACACGTACCCTAACCCTAACCCCTACCCTAACCCTAACACGTACCCTAATCCTAACCCTTACCCTGAACCGAGCCCTAACCCTAACACTAACCCTAACCCTAACCCTAACCCATACCCTACGCCGTACCCGAACCCCTCCCCGAACCCGTACCCTAAGCCGTACCCTAAGCCTAACCCTAAGCCTAACCCTAACCCTAGGCTACCCTTGACTGCTTCTGCCTCCAATAGATTTCCTAAGCACTAGTGTTTTAAGAACGGCTTAAAAACAGAATCCTAATGTGATTTCTTTATAATGGGTGTGTTCCTTATCTTATCCTAGTGTCTAAACTCTTCTCCATGGCTGGACCCCCAAATAATATTCCTTTACGTGCTAAGGGGTATCTAGAGAGTGGGATAGGTTTACTAACTACCCTAACCCTAACGCGTACCCTAACCCTAACCCCTACCCTAACCCTAACACGTACCCTAATCCTAACCCGTACCCTAAACCGAGCCCTAACCCTAACACTAACCCTAACCCTAACCCTAACCCATACCCTACGCCGTACCCGAACCCCTCCCCGAACCCGTACCCTAAGCCGTACCCTAAGCCTAACCCTAAGCCTAACCCTAACCCTAGGCTACCCTTGACTGCTTCTGCCTCCAATAGATTTCCTAAGCACTAGTGTTTGAAGGAACAGCTTAAAAAGAGAATCCTAATGTGATTTCTTTATAATGGGTGTGTTCCTTATCTTATCCTAGTGTCTAAACTCTTCTCCATGGCTGGACCACCAAATAATATTCCTTTACGTGCTAAGGGGTATCTAGAGAGTGGGATAGGTTTAATAACTACCCTAAACCTAACGCGTACCCTAACCCTAACCCCTACCCTAACCCTAACACGTACCCTAATCCTAACCCGTACCCTAAACCGAGCCCTAACCCTAACACTAACCCTAACCCTAACCCTAACCCATACCCTACGCCGTACCCGAACCCCTCCCCGAACCCGTACCCTAAGCCGTACCCTAAGCCTAACCCTAAGCCTAACCCTAACCCTAGGCTACCCTTGACTGCTTCTGCCTCCAATAGATTTCCTAAGCACTAGTGTTTGAAGGAACAGCTTAAAAAGAGAATCCTAATGTGATTTCTTTATAATGGGTGTGTTCCTTATCTTATCCTAGTGTCTAAACTCTTCTCCATGGCTGGACCCCCAAATAATATTCCTTTACATGCTAAGGGGTATCTAGAGAGTGGGATAGGTTTAATAACTACCCTAACCCTAACGCGTACCCTAACCCTAACCCCTACCCTAACCCTAAAACGTACCCTAATCCTAACCCGTACACTAAACCGAGCCCTAACCCTAACTCAAACCCTAACCCTAACCCTAACCCATACCCTACGCCGTACCCGAACCCCTCCCCGAACCCGTACCCTAAGCCGTACCCTAACCCTAACCCTAAGCCTAACCCTAACCCTAGGCTACCCTTGACTGCTTCTGCCTCCAATAGATTTCCTAAGCACTAGTGTTTGAAGGAACAGCTTAAAAAGAGAATCCTAATGTGATTTCTTTATAATGGGTGTGTTCCTTATCTTATCCTAGTGTCTAAACTCTTCTCCATGGCTGGACCCCCAAATAATATTCCTTTACGTGCTAAGGGGTATCTAGAGAGTGGGATAGGTTTAATAACTACCCTAACCCTAACGCGTACCCTAACCCTAACCCCTACCCTAACCCTAACACGTACCCTAATCCTAACCCGTACACTAAACCGAGCCCTAACCCTAACTCAAAACCTAACCCTAACCCATACCCTACGCCGTACCCGAACCCCTCCCCGAACCCGTAGACTAAGCCGTACCCTAAGCCTAACCCTAAGCCTAACCCTAACCCTAGGCTACCCTTGACTGCTTCTGCCTCCAATAGATTTCCTAAGCACTAGTGTTTGAAGGAACAGCTTAAAAAGAGAATCCTAATGTGATTTCTTTATAATGGGTGTGTTCCTTATCTTATCCTAGTGTCTAAACTCTTCTCCATGGCTGGACCCCCAAATAATATTCCTTTACGTGCTAAGGGGTATCTAGAGAGTGGGATAGGTTTAATAACTACCCTAACCCTAACACGTACCCTAACCCTAACCCCTACCCTAACCCTAACACGTACCCTAATCCTAACCCGTACCCTGAACCGAGCCCTAACCCTAAGACTAACCCTAACCCTAACCCTAACCCATACCCTACGCCGTACCCGAACCCCTCCCCGAACCCGTACCCTAAGCCGTACCCTAAGCCTAACCCTAAGCCTAACCCTAACCCTAGGCTACCCTTGACTGCTTCTGCCTCCAATAGATTTCCTAAGCACTAGTGTTTTAAGGAACGGCTTAAAAACAGAATCCTAATGTGATTTCTTTATAATGGGTGTGTTCCTTCTTTATCCTAGTGTCTAAACTCTTCTCCATGGCTGGACCCGCAAATAATATTCCTTTACGTGCTAAGGGGTATCTAGAGAGTGGGATAGGTTTACTAACTACCCTAACCTAATGCGTACCCTAACCCTAACCCCTACCCTAACCCTAAAACGTACCCTAATCCTAACCCGTACCCTAAACCGAGCCCTAACCCTAACACGAACCCTAACCCTAACCCTAACCCATACCCTATGCCGTACCCGAACCCCTCCCCGAACCCCTACCCTAAGCCGTACCCTAACCCTAACCCTAAGCCTAACCCTAACCCTAGGCTACCCTTGACTGCTTCTGCCTCCAATAGATTTTCTAAGCACTAGTGTTTTAAGGAACGGCTTAAAAAGAGAATCTTAATGTGATTTCTTTATAATGGGTGTGTTCCTTATCTTATCCTAGTGTCTAAACTCTTCTCCATGGCTGGACCCCCAAATAATATTCCTTTACGTGATAAGGGGTATCTAGAGAGTGGGATAGGTTTAATAACTACCCTAACCCTAACGCGTACCCTAACCCTAACCCCTACCCTAACCCTAACACGTACCCTAATCCTAACCCGTACCCTAAACCGAGCCCTAACCCTAACACTAACCCTAACCCTAACCCTAACCCATACCCTACGCCGTACCCGAACCCCTCCCCGAACCCGTAGCCTAAGCCGTACCCTAAGCCTAACCCTAAGCCTAACCCTAACCCTAGGCTACCCTTGACTGCTTCTGCCTCCAATAGATTTCCTAAGCACTAGTGTTTGAAGGAACAGCTTAAAAAGAGAATCCTAATGTGATTTCTTTATAATGGGTGTGTTCCTTATCTTATCCTAGTGTCTAAACTCTTCTCCATGGCTGGACCCCCAAATAATATTCCTTTACGTGCTAACGGATATCTAGAGAGTGGGATAGGTTTAATAACTACCCTAACCCTAACACGTACCCTAACCCTAACCCCTACCCTAACCCTAACACGTACCCTAATCCTAACCCTTACCCTGAACCGAGCCCTAACCCTAACACTAACCCTAACCCTAACCCTAACCCATACCCTACGCCGTACCCGAACCCCTCCCCGAACCCGTACCCTAAGCCGTACCCTAAGCCTAACCCTAAGCCTAACCCTAACCCTAGGCTACCCTTGACTGCTTCTGCCTCCAATAGATTTCCTAAGCACTAGTGTTTTAAGAACGGCTTAAAAACAGAATCCTAATGTGATTTCTTTATAATGGGTGTGTTCCTTATCTTATCCTAGTGTCTAAACTCTTCTCCATGGCTGGACCCCCAAATAATATTCCTTTACGTGCTAAGGGGTATCTAGAGAGTGGGATAGGTTTACTAACTACCCTAACCCTAACGCGTACCCTAACCCTAACCCCTACCCTAACCCTAACACGTACCCTAATCCTAACCCGTACCCTAAACCGAGCCCTAACCCTAACACTAACCCTAACCCTAACCCTAACCCATACCCTACGCCGTACCCGAACCCCTCCCCGAACCCGTACCCTAAGCCGTACCCTAAGCCTAACCCTAAGCCTAACCCTAACCCTAGGCTACCCTTGACTGCTTCTGCCTCCAATAGATTTCCTAAGCACTAGTGTTTGAAGGAACAGCTTAAAAAGAGAATCCTAATGTGATTTCTTTATAATGGGTGTGTTCCTTATCTTATCCTAGTGTCTAAACTCTTCTCCATGGCTGGACCCCCAAATAATATTCCTTTACGTGCTAAGGGGTATCTAGAGAGTGGGATAGGTTTAATAACTACCCTAAACCTAACGCGTACCCTAACCCTAACCCCTACCCTTACCCTAACACGTACCCTAATCCTAACCCGTACCCTAAACCGAGCCCTAACCCTAACACTAACCCTAACCCTAACCCTAACCCATACCCTACGCCGTACCCGAACCCCTCCCCGAACCCGTACCCTAAGCCATACCCTAAGCCTAACCCTAAGCCTAACCCTAACCCTAGGCTACCCTTGACTGCTTCTGCCTCCAATAGATTTCCTAAGCACTAGTGTTTGAAGGAACAGCTTAAAAAGAGAATCCTAATGTGATTTCTTTATAATGGGTGTGTTCCTTATCTTATCCTAGTGTCTAAACTCTTCTCCATGGCTGGACCCCCAAATAATATTCCTTTACATGCTAAGGGGTATCTAGAGAGTGGGATAGGTTTAATAACTACCCTAACCCTAACGCGTACCCTAACCCTAACCCCTACCCTAACCCTAAAACGTACCCTAATCCTAACCCGTACACTAAACCGAGCCCTAACCCTAACTCAAACCCTAACCCTAACCCTAACCCATACCCTACGCCGTACCCGAACCCCTCCCCGAACCCGTACCCTAAGCCGTACCCTAACCCTAACCCTAAGCCTAACCCTAACCCTAGGCTACCCTTGACTGCTTCTGTCTCCAATAGATTTCCTAAGCACTAGTGTTTGAAGGAACAGCTTAAAAAGAGAATCCTAATGTGATTTCTTTATAATGGGTGTGTTCCTTATCTTATCCTAGTGTCTAAACTCTTCTCCATGGCTGGACCCCCAAATAATATTCCTTTACGTGCTAAGGGGTATCTAGAGAGTGGGATAGGTTTAATAACTACCCTAACCCTAACGCGTACCCTAACCCTAACCCCTACCCTAACCCTAACACGTACCGTAATCCTAACCCGTACACTAAACCGAGCCCTAACCCTAACTCAAACCCTAACCCTAACCCATACCCTACGCCGTACCCGAACCCCTCCCCGAACCCGTACCCTAAGCCGTACCCTAAGCCTAACCCTAAGCCTAACCCTAACCCTAGGCTACCCTTGACTGCTTCTGCCTCCAATAGATTTCCTAAGCACTAGTGTTTGAAGGAACAGCTTAAAAAGAGAATCCTAATGTGATTTCTTTATAATGGGTGTGTTCCTTATCTTATCCTAGTGTCTAAACTCTTCTCCATGGCTGGACCCACAAATAATATACCTTTACGTGCTAAGGGGTATCTAGAGAGTGGGATAGGTTTAATAACTACCCTAACCCTAACACGTACCCTAACCCTAACCCCTACCCTAACCCTAACCCCTACCCTAACCCTAACACGTACCCTAATCCTAACCCGTACCCTCAACCGAGCCCTAACCCTAAGACTAACCCTAACCCTAACCCTAACCCATACCCTACGCCGTACCCAAACCCCTCCCCGAACCCGTACCCTAAGCCGTACCCTAAGCCTAACCCTAAGCCTAACCCTAACCCTAGGCTACCCTTGACTGCTTCTGCCTCCAATAGATTTCCTAAGCACTAGTGTTTTAAGGAACGGCTTAAAAACAGAATCCTAATGTGATTTCTTTATAATGGGTGTTTTCCTTATTTATCCTAGTGTCTAAACTCTTCTCCATGGCTGGACCCGCAAATAATATTCCTTTACGTGCTAAGGGGTATCTAGAGAGTGGGATAGGTTTACTAACTACCCTAACCTAATGCGTACCCTAACCCTAACCCCTACCCTAACCCTAACACGTACCCTAATCCTAACCCGTACCCTAAACCGAGCCCTAACCCTAACACTAACCCTAACCCTAACCCTAACCCATACCCTACACCGTACCCGAACCCCTCCCCGAAACCGTACCCTAAGCCGTACCCTAACCCTAACCCTAAGCCTAACCCTAACCCTAGGCTACCCTTGACTGCTTCTGCCTCCAATAGATTTCCTAAGCACTAGTGTTTGAAGGAACAGCTTAAAAAGAGAATCCTAATGTGATTTCTTTATAATGGGTGTGTTCCTTATCTTATCCTAGTGTCTAAACTCTTCTCCATGGCTGGACCCCCAAATAATATTCCTTTACGTGCTAAGGGGTATCTAGAGAGTGGGATAGGTTTAATAACTACCCTAAACCTAACGCGTACCCTAACCCTAACCCCTACCCTAACCCTAACCCGTACCCTAATCCTAACCCGTACCCTAAACCGAGCCCTAACCCTAACACTAACCCTAACCCTAACCCTAACCCATACCCTACGCCGTACCCGAACCCCTCCCCGAACCCGTACCCTAAGCCGTACCCTAAGCCTAACCCTAAGCCTAACCCTAACCCTAGGCTACCCTTGACTGCTTCTGCCTCCAATAGATTTCCTAAGCACTAGTGTTTGAAGGAACAGCTTAAAAAGAGAATCCTAATGTGATTTCTTTATAATGGGTGTGTTCCTTATCTTATCCTAGTGTCTAAACTCTTCTCCATGGCTGGACCCCCAAATAATATTCCTTTACATGCTAAGGGGTATCTAGAGAGTGGGATAGGTTTAATAACTACCCTAACCCTAACGCGTACCCTAACCCTAACCCCTACCCTAACCCTAAAACGTACCCTAATCCTAACCCGTACACTAAACCGAGCCCTAACCCTAACTCAAACCCTAACCCTAACCCTAACCCATACCCTACGCCGTACCCGAACCCCTCCCCGAACCCGTACCCTAAGCCGTACCCTAACCCTAACCCTAAGCCTAACCCTAACCCTAGGCTACCCTTGACTGCTTCTGCCTCCAATAGATTTCCTAAGCACTAGTGTTTGAAGGAACAGCTTAAAAAGAGAATCCTAATGTGATTTCTTTATAATGGGTGTGTTCCTTATCTTATCCTAGTGTCTAAACTCTTCTCCATGGCTGGACCCCCAAATAATATTCCTTTACGTGCTAAGGGGTATCTAGAGAGTGGGATAGGTTTAATAACTACCCTAACCCTAACGCGTACCCTAACCCTAACCCCTACCCTAACCCTAACACGTACCCTAATCCTAACCCGTACCCTGAACCGAGCCCTAACCCTAAGACTAACCCTAACCCTAACCCTAACCCATACCCTACGCCGTACCCGAACCCCTCCCCGAACCCGTACCCTAAGCCGTACCCTAAGCCTAACCCTAAGCCTAACCCTAACCCTAGGCTACCCTTGACTGCTTCTGCCTCCAATAGATTTCCTAAGCACTAGTGTTTTAAGGAACGGCTTAAAAACAGAATCCTAATGTGATTTCTTTATAATGGGTGTGTTCCTTCTTTATCCTAGTGTCTAAACTCTTCTCCATGGCTGGACCCGCAAATAATATTCCTTTACGTGCTAAGGGGTATCTAGAGAGTGGGATAGGTTTACTAACTACCCTAACCTAATGCGTACCCTAACCCTAACCCCTACCCTAACCCTAAAACGTACCCTAATCCTAACCCGTACCCTAAACCGAGCCCTAACCCTAACACGAACCCTAACCCTAACCCTAACCCATACCCTATGCCGTACCCGAACCCCTACCCTAAGCCGTACCCTAACCCTAACCCTAAGCCTAACCCTAACCCTAGGCTACCCTTGACTGCTTCTGCCTCCAATAGATTTCCTAAGCACTAGTGTTTTAAGAACGGCTTAAAAACAGAATCCTAATGTGATTTCTTTATAATGGGTGTGTTCCTTATCTTATCCTAGTGTCTAAACTCTTCTCCATGGCTGGACCCCCAAATAATATTCCTTTACGTGCTAAGGGGTATCTAGAGAGTGGGATAGGTTTACTAACTACCCTAACCCTAACGCGTACCCTAACCCTAACCCCTACCCTAACCCTAACACGTACCCTAATCCTAACCCGTACCCTAAACCGAGCCCTAACCCTAACACTAACCCTAACCCTAACCCTAACCCATACCCTACGCCGTACCCGAACCCCTCCCCGAACCCGTACCCTAAGCCGTACCCTAAGCCTAACCCTAAGCCTAACCCTAACCCTAGGCTACCCTTGACTGCTTCTGCCTCCAATAGATTTCCTAAGCACTAGTGTTTGAAGGAACAGCTTAAAAAGAGAATCCTAATGTGATTTCTTTATAATGGGTGTGTTCCTTATCTTATCCTAGTGTCTAAACTCTTCTCCATGGCTGGACCACCAAATAATATTCCTTTACGTGCTAAGGGGTATCTAGAGAGTGGGATAGGTTTAATAACTACCCTAAACCTAACGCGTACCCTAACCCTAACCCCTACCCTAACCCTAACACGTACCCTAATCCTAACCCGTACCCTAAACCGAGCCCTAACCCTAACACTAACCCTAACCCTAACCCTAACCCATACCCTACGCCGTACCCGAACCCCTCCCCGAACCCGTACCCTAAGCCGTACCCTAAGCCTAACCCTAAGCCTAACCCTAACCCTAGGCTACCCTTGACTGCTTCTGCCTCCAATAGATTTCCTAAGCACTAGTGTTTGAAGGAACAGCTTAAAAAGAGAATCCTAATGTGATTTCTTTATAATGGGTGTGTTCCTTATCTTATCCTAGTGTCTAAACTCTTCTCCATGGCTGGACCCCCAAATAATATCCCTTTACATGCTAAGGGGTATCTAGAGAGTGGGATAGGTTTAATAACTACCCTAACCCTAACGCGTACCCTAACCCTAACCCCTACCCTAACCCTAAAACGTACCCTAATCCTAACCCGTACACTAAACCGAGCCCTAACCCTAACTCAAACCCTAACCCTAACCCTAACCCATACCCTACGCCGTACCCGAACCCCTCCCCGAACCCGTACCCTAAGCCGTACCCTAACCCTAACCCTAAGCCTAACCCTAACCCTAGGCTACCCTTGACTGCTTCTGCCTCCAATAGATTTCCTAAGCACTAGTGTTTGAAGGAACAGCTTAAAAAGAGAATCCTAATGTGATTTCTTTATAATGGGTGTGTTCCTTATCTTATCCTAGTGTCTAAACTCTTCTCCATGGCTGGACCCCCAAATAATATTCCTTTACGTGCTAAGGGGTATCTAGAGAGTGGGATAGGTTTAATAACTACCCTAACCCTAACGCGTACCCTAACCCTAACCCCTACCCTAACCCTAACACGTACCCTAATCCTAACCCGTACACTAAACCGAGCCCTAACCCTAACTCAAAACCTAACCCTAACCCATACCCTACGCCGTACCCGAACCCCTCCCCGAACCCGTAGACTAAGCCGTACCCTAAGCCTAACCCTAAGCCTAACCCTAACCCTAGGCTACCCTTGACTGCTTCTGCCTCCAATAGATTTCCTAAGCACTAGTGTTTGAAGGAACAGCTTAAAAAGAGAATCCTAATGTGATTTCTTTATAATGGGTGTGTTCCTTATCTTATCCTAGTGTCTAAACTCTTCTCCATGGCTGGACCCCCAAATAATATTCCTTTACGTGCTAAGGGGTATCTAGAGAGTGGGATAGGTTTAATAACTACCCTAACCCTAACACGTACCCTAACCCTAACCCCTACCCTAACCCTAACACGTACCCTAATCCTAACCCGTACCCTGAACCGAGCCCTAACCCTAAGACTAACCCTAACCCTAACCCTAACCCATACCCTACGCCGTACCCGAACCCCTCCCCGAACCCGTACCCTAAGCCGTACCCTAAGCCTAACCCTAAGCCTAACCCTAACCCTAGGCTACCCTTGACTGCTTCTGCCTCCAATAGATTTCCTAAGCACTAGTGTTTTAAGGAACGGCTTAAAAACAGAATCCTAATGTGATTTCTTTATAATGGGTGTGTTCCTTCTTTATCCTAGTGTCTAAACTCTTCTCCATGGCTGGACCCGCAAATAATATTCCTTTACGTGCTAAGGGGTATCTAGAGAGTGGGATAGGTTTACTAACTACCCTAACCTAATGCGTACCCTAACCCTAACCCCTACCCTAACCCTAAAACGTACCCTAATCCTAACCCGTACCCTAAACCGAGCCCTAACCCTAACACGAACCCTAACCCTAACCCTAACCCATACCCTATGCCGTACCCGAACCCCTCCCCGAACCCCTACCCTAAGCCGTACCCTAACCCTAACCCTAAGCCTAACCCTAACCCTAGGCTACCCTTGACTGCTTCTGCCTCCAATAGATTTTCTAAGCACTAGTGTTTTAAGGAACGGCTTAAAAAGAGAATCTTAATGTGATTTCTTTATAATGGGTGTGTTCCTTATCTTATCCTAGTGTCTAAACTCTTCTCCATGGCTGGACCCCCAAATAATATTCCTTTACGTGATAAGGGGTATCTAGAGAGTGGGATAGGTTTAATAACTACCCTAACCCTAACGCGTACCCTAACCCTAACCCCTACCCTAACCCTAACACGTACCCTAATCCTAACCCGTACCCTAAACCGAGCCCTAACCCTAACACTAACCCTAACCCTAACCCTAACCCATACCCTACGCCGTACCCGAACCCCTCCCCGAACCCGTAGCCTAAGCCGTACCCTAAGCCTAACCCTAAGCCTAACCCTAACCCTAGGCTACCCTTGACTGCTTCTGCCTCCAATAGATTTCCTAAGCACTAGTGTTTGAAGGAACAGCTTAAAAAGAGAATCCTAATGTGATTTCTTTATAATGGGTGTGTTCCTTATCTTATCCTAGTGTCTAAACTCTTCTCCATGGCTGGACCCCCAAATAATATTCCTTTACGTGCTAACGGATATCTAGAGAGTGGGATAGGTTTAATAACTACCCTAACCCTAACACGTACCCTAACCCTAACCCCTACCCTAACCCTAACACGTACCCTAATCCTAACCCTTACCCTGAACCGAGCCCTAACCCTAACACTAACCCTAACCCTAACCCTAACCCATACCCTACGCCGTACCCGAACCCCTCCCCGAACCCGTACCCTAAGCCGTACCCTAAGCCTAACCCTAAGCCTAACCCTAACCCTAGGCTACCCTTGACTGCTTCTGCCTCCAATAGATTTCCTAAGCACTAGTGTTTTAAGAACGGCTTAAAAACAGAATCCTAATGTGATTTCTTTATAATGGGTGTGTTCCTTATCTTATCCTAGTGTCTAAACTCTTCTCCATGGCTGGACCCCCAAATAATATTCCTTTACGTGCTAAGGGGTATCTAGAGAGTGGGATAGGTTTACTAACTACCCTAACCCTAACGCGTACCCTAACCCTAACCCCTACCCTAACCCTAACACGTACCCTAATCCTAACCCGTACCCTAAACCGAGCCCTAACCCTAACACTAACCCTAACCCTAACCCTAACCCATACCCTACGCCGTACCCGAACCCCTCCCCGAACCCGTACCCTAAGCCGTACCCTAAGCCTAACCCTAAGCCTAACCCTAACCCTAGGCTACCCTTGACTGCTTCTGCCTCCAATAGATTTCCTAAGCACTAGTGTTTGAAGGAACAGCTTAAAAAGAGAATCCTAATGTGATTTCTTTATAATGGGTGTGTTCCTTATCTTATCCTAGTGTCTAAACTCTTCTCCATGGCTGGACCCCCAAATAATATTCCTTTACGTGCTAAGGGGTATCTAGAGAGTGGGATAGGTTTAATAACTACCCTAAACCTAACGCGTACCCTAACCCTAACCCCTACCCTTACCCTAACACGTACCCTAATCCTAACCCGTACCCTAAACCGAGCCCTAACCCTAACACTAACCCTAACCCTAACCCTAACCCATACCCTACGCCGTACCCGAACCCCTCCCCGAACCCGTACCCTAAGCCATACCCTAAGCCTAACCCTAAGCCTAACCCTAACCCTAGGCTACCCTTGACTGCTTCTGCCTCCAATAGATTTCCTAAGCACTAGTGTTTGAAGGAACAGCTTAAAAAGAGAATCCTAATGTGATTTCTTTATAATGGGTGTGTTCCTTATCTTATCCTAGTGTCTAAACTCTTCTCCATGGCTGGACCCCCAAATAATATTCCTTTACATGCTAAGGGGTATCTAGAGAGTGGGATAGGTTTAATAACTACCCTAACCCTAACGCGTACCCTAACCCTAACCCCTACCCTAACCCTAAAACGTACCCTAATCCTAACCCGTACACTAAACCGAGCCCTAACCCTAACTCAAACCCTAACCCTAACCCTAACCCATACCCTACGCCGTACCCGAACCCCTCCCCGAACCCGTACCCTAAGCCGTACCCTAACCCTAACCCTAAGCCTAACCCTAACCCTAGGCTACCCTTGACTGCTTCTGTCTCCAATAGATTTCCTAAGCACTAGTGTTTGAAGGAACAGCTTAAAAAGAGAATCCTAATGTGATTTCTTTATAATGGGTGTGTTCCTTATCTTATCCTAGTGTCTAAACTCTTCTCCATGGCTGGACCCCCAAATAATATTCCTTTACGTGCTAAGGGGTATCTAGAGAGTGGGATAGGTTTAATAACTACCCTAACCCTAACGCGTACCCTAACCCTAACCCCTACCCTAACCCTAACACGTACCGTAATCCTAACCCGTACACTAAACCGAGCCCTAACCCTAACTCAAACCCTAACCCTAACCCATACCCTACGCCGTACCCGAACCCCTCCCCGAACCCGTAGACTAAGCCGTACCCTAAGCCTAACCCTAAGCCTAACCCTAACCCTAGGCTACCCTTGACTGCTTCTGCCTCCAATAGATTTCCTAAGCACTAGTGTTTGAAGGAACAGCTTAAAAAGAGAATCCTAATGTGATTTCTTTATAATGGGTGTGTTCCTTATCTTATCCTAGTGTCTAAACTCTTCTCCATGGCTGGACCCCCAAATAATATTCCTTTACGTGCTAAGGGGTATCTAGAGAGTGGGATAGGTTTAATAACTACCCTAACCCTAACATGTACCCTAACCCTAACCCCTACCCTAACCCTAACCCCTACCCTAACCCTAACACGTACCCTAATCCTAACCCGTACCCTGAACCGAGCCCTAACCCTAAGACTAACCCTAACCCTAACCCTAACCCATACCCTACGCCGTACCCGAACCCCTCCCCGAACCCGTACCCTAAGCCGTACCCTAAGCCTAACCCTAAGCCTAACCCTAACCCTAGGCTACCCTTGACTGCTTCTGCCTCCAATAGATTTCCTAAGCACTAGTGTTTTAAGGAACGGCTTAAAAACAGAATCCTAATGTGATTTCTTTATAATGGGTGTGTTCCTTCTTTATCCTAGTGTCTAAACTCTTCTCCATGGCTGGACCCGCAAATAATATTCCTTTACGTGCTAAGGGGTATCTAGAGAGTGGGATAGGTTTACTAACTACCCTAACCTAATGCGTACCCTAACCCTAACCCCTACCCTAACCCTAACACGTACCCTAATCCTAACCCGTACCCTAAACCGAGCCCTAACCCTAACACGAACCCTAACCCTAACCCTAACCCATACCCTACGCCGTACCCGAACCCCTCCCCGAACCCCTACCCTAAGCCGTACCCTAACCCTAACCCTAAGCCTAACCCTAACCCTAGGCTACCCTTGACTGCTTCTGCCTCCAATAGATTTCCTAAGCACTAGTGTTTTAAGGAACAGCTTAAAAAGAGAATCCTAATGTGATTTGTTTATAATGTATGTGTTCCTTATTTTATCCTAGTGTCTAAACTCTTCTCCATGGCTGGACCCGCAAATAATATTCCTTTACGTGCTAAGGGGTATCTAGAGAGTGGGATAGGTTTAATAACTACCCTAACCCTAACGCGTACCCTAACCCTAACCCCTACCCTAACCCTAACACGTACCCTAATCCTAACCCGTACCCTGAACCGAGCCCTAACCCTAACACTAACCCTAACCCTAACCCTAACCCATACCCTACGCCGTACCCGAACCCCTCCCCGAACCCGTACCCTAAGCCGTACCCTAAGCCTAACCCTAAGCCTAACCCTAACCCTAGGCTACCCTTGACTGCTTCTGCCTCCAATAGATTTCCTAAGCACTAGTGTTTGAAGAAACAGCTTAAAAAGAGAATCCTAATGTGATTTCTTTATAATGGGTGTGTTCCTTATCTTATCCTAGTGTCTAAACTCTTCTCCATGGCTGGACCCCCAAATAATATTCCTTTACGTGCTAAGGGGTATCTAGAGAGTGGGATAGGTTTAATAACTACCCTAACCCTAACACGTACCCTAACCCTAACCCCTACCCTAACCCTAACACGTACCCTAATCCTAACCCGTACCCTGAACCGAGCCCTAACCCTAACACTAACCCTAACCCTAACCCTAACCCATACCCTACGCCGTACCCGAACCCCTCCCCGAACCCGTACCCTAAGCCGTACCCTAAGCCTAACCCTAAGCCTAACCCTAACCCTAGGCTACCCTTGACTGCTTCTGCCTCCAATAGATTTCCTAAGCACTAGTGTTTGAAGGAACAGCTTAAAAAGAGAATCCTAATGTGATTTCTTTATAATGGGTGTGTTCCTTATCTTATCCTAGTGTCTAAACTCTTCTCCATGGCTGGACCCCCAAATAATATTCCTTTACGTGCTAAGGGGTATCTAGAGAGTGGGATAGGTTTAATAACTACCCTAACCCTAACGCGTACCCTAACCCTAACCCCTACCCTAACCCTAACACGTACCCTAATCCTAACCCGTACACTAAACCGAGCCCTAACCCTAACTCAAAACCTAACCCTAACCCATACCCTACGCCGTACCCGAACCCCTCCCCGAACCCGTAGACTAAGCCGTACCCTAAGCCTAACCCTAAGCCTAACCCTAACCCTAGGCTACCCTTGACTGCTTCTGCCTCCAATAGATTTCCTAAGCACTAGTGTTTGAAGGAACAGCTTAAAAAGAGAATCCTAATGTGATTTCTTTATAATGGGTGTGTTCCTTATCTTATCCTAGTGTCTAAACTCTTCTCCATGGCTGGACCCCCAAATAATATTCCTTTACGTGCTAAGGGGTATCTAGAGAGTGGGATAGATTTAATAACTACCCTAACCCTAACACGTACCCTAACCCTAACCCCTACCCTAACCCTAACACGTACCCTAATCCTAACCCGTACCCTGAACCGAGCCCTAACCCTAAGACTAACCCTAACCCTAACCCTAACCCATACCCTACGCCGTACCCGAACCCCTCCCCGAACCCGTACCCTAAGCCGTACCCTAAGCCTAACCCTAAGCCTAACCCTAACCCTAGGCTACCCTTGACTGCTTCTGCCTCCAATAGATTTCCTAAGCACTAGTGTTTTAAGGAACGGCTTAAAAACAGAATCCTAATGTGATTTCTTTATAATGGGTGTGTTCCTTCTTTATCCTAGTGTCTAAACTCTTCTCCATGGCTGGACCCGCAAATAATATTCCTTTACGTGCTAAGGGGTATCTAGAGAGTGGGATAGGTTTACTAACTACCCTAACCTAATGCGTACCCTAACCCTAACCCCTACCCTAACCCTAAAACGTACCCTAATCCTAACCCGTACCCTAAACCGAGCCCTAACCCTAACACGAACCCTAACCCTAACCCTAACCCATACCCTATGCCGTACCCGAACCCCTCCCCGAACCCCTACCCTAAGCCGTACCCTAACCCTAACCCTAAGCCTAACCCTAACCCTAGGCTACCCTTGACTGCTTCTGCCTCCAATAGATTTTCTAAGCACTAGTGTTTTAAGGAACGGCTTAAAAAGAGAATCTTAATGTGATTTCTTTATAATGGGTGTGTTCCTTATCTTATCCTAGTGTCTAAACTCTTCTCCATGGCTGGACCCCCAAATAATATTCCTTTACGTGATAAGGGGTATCTAGAGAGTGGGATAGGTTTAATAACTACCCTAACCCTAACGCGTACCCTAACCCTAACCCCTACCCTAACCCTAACACGTACCCTAATCCTAACCCGTACCCTAAACCGAGCCCTAACCCTAACACTAACCCTAACCCTAACCCTAACCCATACCCTACGCCGTACCCGAACCCCTCCCCGAACCCGTAGCCTAAGCCGTACCCTAAGCCTAACCCTAAGCCTAACCCTAACCCTAGGCTACCCTTGACTGCTTCTGCCTCCAATAGATTTCCTAAGCACTAGTGTTTGAAGGAACAGCTTAAAAAGAGAATCCTAATGTGATTTCTTTATAATGGGTGTGTTCCTTATCTTATCCTAGTGACTAAACTCTTCTCCATGGCTGGACCCCCAAATAATATTCCTTTACGTGCTAACGGATATCTAGAGAGTGGGATAGGTTTAATAACTACCCTAACCCTAACACGTACCCTAACCCTAACCCCTACCCTAACCCTAACACGTACCCTAATCCTAACCCGTACCCTGAACCGAGCCCTAACCCTAACACTAACCCTAACCCTAACCCTAACCCATACCCTACGCCGTACCCGAACCCCTCCCCGAACCCGTACCCTAAGCCGTACCCTAAGCCTAACCCTAAGCCTAACCCTAACCCTAGGCTACCCTTGACTGCTTCTGCCTCCAATAGATTTCCTAAGCACTAGTGTTTTAAGAACGGCTTAAAAACAGAATCCTAATGTGATTTCTTTATAATGGGTGTGTTCCTTATCTTATCCTAGTGTCTAAACTCTTCTCCATGGCTGGACCCCCAAATAATATTCCTTTACGTGCTAAGGGGTATCTAGAGAGTGGGATAGGTTTACTAACTACCCTAACCCTAACGCGTACCCTAACCCTAACCCCTACCCTAACCCTAACACGTACCCTAATCCTAACCCGTACCCTAAACCGAGCCCTAACCCTAACACTAACCCTAACCCTAACCCTAACCCATACCCTACGCCGTACCCGAACCCCTCCCCGAACCCGTACCCTAAGCCGTACCCTAAGCCTAACCCTAAGCCTAACCCTAACCCTAGGCTACCCTTGACTGCTTCTGCCTCCAATAGATTTCCTAAGCACTAGTGTTTGAAGGAACAGCTTAAAAAGAGAATCCTAATGTGATTTCTTTATAATGGGTGTGTTCCTTATCTTATCCTAGTGTCTAAACTCTTCTCCATGGCTGGACCCCCAAATAATATTCCTTTACGTGCTAAGGGGTATCTAGAGAGTGGGATAGGTTTAATAACTACCCTAAACCTAACGCGTACCCTAACCCTAACCCCTACCCTAACCCTAACACGTACCCTAATCCTAACCCGTACCCTAAACCGAGCCCTAACCCTAACACTAACCCTAACCCTAACCCTAACCCATACCCTAGGCCGTACCCGAACCCCTCCCCGAACCCGTACCCTAAGCCGTACCCTAAGCCTAACCCTAAGCCTAACCCTAACCCTAGGCTACCCTTGACTGCTTCTGCCTCCAATAGATTTCCTAAGCACTAGTGTTTGAAGGAACAGCTTAAAAAGTGAATCCTAATGTGATTTCTTTATAATGGGTGTGTTCCTTATCTTATCCTAGTGTCTAAACTCTTCTCCATGGCTGGACCCCCAAATAATATTCCTTTACATGCTAAGGGGTATCTAGAGAGTGGGATAGGTTTAATAACTACCCTAACCCTAACGCGTACCCTAACCCTAACCCCTACCCTAACCCTAAAACGTACCCTAATCCTAACCCGTACACTAAACCGAGCCCTAACCCTAACTCAAACCCTAACCCTAACCCTAACCCATACCCTACGCCGTACCCGAACCCCTCCCCGAACCCGTACCCTAAGCCGTACCCTAACCCTAACCCTAAGCCTAACCCTAACCCTAGGCTACCCTTGACTGCTTCTGTCTCCAATAGATTTCCTAAGCACTAGTGTTTGAAGGAACAGCTTAAAAAGAGAATCCTAATGTGATTTCTTTATAATGGGTGTGTTCCTTATCTTATCCTAGTGTCTAAACTCTTCTCCATGGCTGGACCCCCAAATAATATTCCTTTACGTGCTAAGGGGTATCTAGAGAGTGGGATAGGTTTAATAACTACCCTAACCCTAACGCGTACCCTAACCCTAACCCCTACCCTAACCCTAACACGTACCGTAATCCTAACCCGTACACTAAACCGAGCCCTAACCCTAACTCAAACCCTAACCCTAACCCATACCCTACGCCGTACCCGAACCCCTCCCTGAACCCGTAGACTAAGCCGTACCCTAAGCCTAACCCTAAGCCTAACCCTAACCCTAGGCTACCCTTGACTGCTTCTGCCTCCAATAGATTTCCTAAGCACTAGTGTTTGAAGGAACAGCTTAAAAAGAGAATCCTAATGTGATTTCTTTATAATGGGTGTGTTCCTTATCTTATCCTAGTGTCTAAACTCTTCTCCATGGCTGGACCCCCAAATAATATTCCTTTACGTGCTAAGGGGTATCTAGAGAGTGGGATAGGTTTAATAACTACCCTAACCCTAACATGTACCCTAACCCTAACCCCTACCCTAACCCTAACCCCTACCCTAACCCTAACACGTACCCTAATCCTAACCCGTACCCTGAACCGAGCCCTAACCCTAAGACTAACCCTAACCCTAACCCTAACCCATACCCTACGCCGTACCCGAACCCCTCCCCGAACCCGTACCCTAAGCCGTACCCTAAGCCTAACCCTAAGCCTAACCCTAACCCTAGGCTACCCTTGACTGCTTCTGCCTCCAATAGATTTCCTAAGCACTAGTGTTTTAAGGAACGGCTTAAAAACAGAATCCTAATGTGATTTCTTTATAATGGGTGTGTTCCTTCTTTATCCTAGTGTCTAAACTCTTCTCCATGGCTGGACCCGCAAATAATATTCCTTTACGTGCTAAGGGGTATCTAGAGAGTGGGATAGGTTTACTAACTACCCTAACCTAATGCATACCCTAACCCTAACCCCTACCCTAACCCTAACACGTACCCTAATCCTAACCCGTACCCTAAACCGAGCCCTAACCCTAACACGAACCCTAACCCTAACCCTAACCCATACCCTACGCCGTACCCGAACCCCTCCCCGAACCCCTACCCTAAGCCGTACCCTAACCCTAACCCTAAGCCTAACCCTAACCCTAGGCTACCCTTGACTGCTTCTGCCTCCAATAGATTTCCTAAGCACTAGTGTTTTAAGGAACAACTTAAAAAGAGAATCCTAATGTGATTTGTTTATAATGTATGTGTTCCTTATTTTATCCTAGTGTCTAAACTCTTCTCCATGGCTGGACCCGCAAATAATATTCCTTTACGTGCTAAGGGGTATCTAGAGAGTGGGATAGGTTTAATAACTACCCTAACCCTAACGCGTACCCTAACCCTAACCCCTACCCTAACCCTAACACGTACCCTAATCCTAACCCGTACCCTGAACCGAGCCCTAACCCTAACACTAACCCTAACCCTAACCCTAACCCATACCCTACGCCGTACCCGAACCCCTCCCCGAACCCGTACCCTAAGCCGTACCCTAAGCCTAACCCTAAGCCTAACCCTAACCCTAGGCTACCCTTGACTGCTTCTGCCTCCAATAGATTTCCTAAGCACTAGTGTTTGAAGAAACAGCTTAAAAAGAGAATCCTAATGTGATTTCTTTATAATGGGTGTGTTCCTTATCTTATCCTAGTGTCTAAACTCTTCTCCATGGCTGGACCCCCAAATAATATTCCTTTATGTGCTAAGGGGTATCTAGAGAGTGGGATAGGTTTAATAACTACCCTAACCCTAACACGTACCCTAACCCTAACCCCTACCCTAACCCTAACACGTACCCTAATCCTAACCCGTACCCTGAACCGAGCCCTAACCCTAACACTAACCCTAACCCTAACCCTAACCCATACCCTACGCCGTACCCGAACCCCTCCCCGAACCCGTACCCTAAGCCGTACCCTAAGCCTAACCCTAAGCCTAACCCTAACCCTAGGCTACCCTTGACTGCTTCTGCCTCCAATAGATTTCCTAAGCACTAGTGTTTGAAGGAACAGCTTAAAAAGAGAATCCTAATGTGATTTCTTTATAATGGGTGTGTTCCTTATCTTATCCTAGTGTCTAAACTCTTCTCCATGGCTGGACCCACAAATAATATACCTTTACGTGCTAAGGGGTATCTAGAGAGTGGGATAGGTTTAATAACTACCCTAACCCTAACGCGTACCCTAACCCTAACCCCTACCCTAACCCTAACACGTACCCTAATCCTAACCCGTACCCTAAACCGAGCCCTAACCCTAACTCTAAACCTAAACCTAACCCTAACCCATACCCTACACCGTACCCGAACCCCTCCCCGAACCCGTAGACTAAGCCGTACCCTAAGCCTAACCCTAAGCCTAACCCTAACCCTAGGCTACCCTTGACTGCTTCTGCCTCCAACAGATTTCCTAAGCACTAGTGTTTGAAGGAACAGCTTAAAAAGAGAATCCTAATGTGATTTCTTTATTATGGGTGTGTTCCTTATCTTATCCTAGTGTCTAAACTCTTCTCCATGGCTGGACCCCCAAATAATATTCCTTTACGTGCTAAGGGGTATCTAGAGAGTGGGATAGGTTTAATAACTACCCTAACCCTAACGCGTACCCTAACCCTAACCCCTACCCTAACCCTAACACGTACCCTAATCCTAACCCGTACCCTAAACCGAGCCCTAACCCTAACACTAACCCTAACCCTAACCCTAACCCATACCCTACGCCGTACCCGAACCCCTCCCCGAACCCGTAGCCTAAGCCGTACCCTAAGCCTAACCCTAAGCCTAACCCTAACCCTAGGCTACCCTTGACTGCTTCTGCCTCCAATAGATTTCCTAAGCACTAGTGTTTGAAGGAACAGCTTAAAAAGAGAATCCTAATGTGATTTCTTTATAATGGGTGTGTTCCTTATCTTATCCTAGTGTCTAAACTCTTCTCCATGGCTGGACCCCCAAATAATATTCCTTTACGTGCTAAGGGGTATCTAGAGAGTGGGATAGGTTTACTAACTACCCTAACCCTAATGCGTACCCTAACCCTAACCCCTACCCTAACCCTAACACGTACCCTAATCCTAACCCGTACCCTAAACCGAGCCCTAACCCTAACACGAACCCTAACCCTAACCCTAACCCATACCCTACGCCATACCCGAACCCCTCCCCGAACCCCTACCCTAAGCCGTACCCTAACCCTAACCCTAAGCCTAACCCTAACCCTAGGCTACCCTTGACTGCTTCTGCCTCCAATAGATTTCCTAAGCACTAGTGTTTGAAGGAACAGCTTAAAAAGAGAATCCTAATGTGATTTCTTTATAATGGGTGTGTTCCTTATCTTATCCTAGTGTCTAAACTCTTCTCCATGGCTGGACCCCCAAATAATATTCCTTTACGTGCTAAGGGGTATCTAGAGAGTGGGATAGCTTTAATAACTACCCTAACCCTAACACGTACCCTAACCCTAACCCCTACCCTAACCCTAACCCCTACCCTAACCCTAAAACGTACCCTAATCCTAACCCGTACCCTGAACCGAGCCCTAACCCTAAGACTAACCCTAACCCTAACCCTAACCCATACCCTACGCCGTACCCAAACCCCTCCCCGAACCCGTACCCTAAGCCGTACCCTAAGCCTAACCCTAAGCCTAACCCTAACCCTAGGCTACCCTTGACTGCTTCTGCCTCCAATAGATTTCCTAAGCACTAGTGTTTTAAGGAACGGCTTAAAAACAGAATCCTAATGTGATTTCTTTATAATGGGTGTGTTCCTTATTTATCCTAGTGTCTAAACTCTTCTCCATGGCTGGACCCGCAAATAATATTCCTTTACGTGCTAAGGGGTATCTAGAGAGTGGGATAGGTTTACTAACTACCCTAACCTAATGCGTACCCTAACCCTAACCCCTACCCTAACCCTAACACGTACCCTAATCCTAACCCGTACCCTAAACCGAGCCCTAACCCTAACACGAACCCTAACCCTAACCCTAACCCATACCCTACGCCGTACCCGAACCCCTCCCCGAACCCCTACCCTAAGCCGTACCCTAACCCTAACCCTAAGCCTAACCCTAACCCTAGGCTACCCTTGACTGCTTCTGCCTCCAATAGATTTCCTAAGCACTAGTGTTTTAAGGAACAACTTAAAAAGAGAATCCTAATGTGATTTGTTTATAATGTATGTGTTCCTTATTTTATCCTAGTGTCTAAACTCTTCTCCATGGCTGGACCCGCAAATAATATTCCTTTACGTGCTAAGGGGTATCTAGAGAGTGGGATAGGTTTAATAACTACCCTAACCCTAACGCGTACCCTAACCCTAACCCCTACCCTAACCCTAACACGTACCCTAATCCTAACCCGTACCCTGAACCGAGCCCTAACCCTAACACTAACCCTAACCCTAACCCTAACCCATACCCTACGCCGTACCCGAACCCCTCCCCGAACCCGTACCCTAAGCCGTACCCTAAGCCTAACCCTAAGCCTAACCCTAACCCTAGGCTACCCTTGACTGCTTCTGCCTCCAATAGATTTCCTAAGCACTAGTGTTTGAAGAAACAGCTTAAAAAGAGAATCCTAATGTGATTTCTTTATAATGGGTGTGTTCCTTATCTTATCCTAGTGTCTAAACTCTTCTCCATGGCTGGACCCCCAAATAATATTCCTTTATGTGCTAAGGGGTATCTAGAGAGTGGGATAGGTTTAATAACTACCCTAACCCTAACACGTACCCTAACCCTAACCCCTACCCTAACCCTAACACGTACCCTAATCCTAACCCGTACCCTGAACCGAGCCCTAACCCTAACACTAACCCTAACCCTAACCCTAACCCATACCCTACGCCGTACCCGAACCCCTCCCCGAACCCGTACCCTAAGCCGTACCCTAAGCCTAACCCTAAGCCTAACCCTAACCCTAGGCTACCCTTGACTGCTTCTGCCTCCAATAGATTTCCTAAGCACTAGTGTTTGAAGGAACAGCTTAAAAAGAGAATCCTAATGTGATTTCTTTATAATGGGTGTGTTCCTTATCTTATCCTAGTGTCTAAACTCTTCTCCATGGCTGGACCCACAAATAATATACCTTTACGTGCTAAGGGGTATCTAGAGAGTGGGATAGGTTTAATAACTACCCTAACCCTAACGCGTACCCTAACCCTAACCCCTACCCTAACCCTAACACGTACCCTAATCCTAACCCGTACCCTAAACCGAGCCCTAACCCTAACTCTAAACCTAAACCTAACCCTAACCCATACCCTACACCGTACCCGAACCCCTCCCCGAACCCGTAGACTAAGCCGTACCCTAAGCCTAACCCTAAGCCTAACCCTAACCCTAGGCTACCCTTGACTGCTTCTGCCTCCAACAGATTTCCTAAGCACTAGTGTTTGAAGGAACAGCTTAAAAAGAGAATCCTAATGTGATTTCTTTATTATGGGTGTGTTCCTTATCTTATCCTAGTGTCTAAACTCTTCTCCATGGCTGGACCCCCAAATAATATTCCTTTACGTGCTAAGGGGTATCTAGAGAGTGGGATAGGTTTAATAACTACCCTAACCCTAACGCGTACCCTAACCCTAACCCCTACCCTAACCCTAACACGTACCCTAATCCTAACCCGTACCCTAAACCGAGCCCTAACCCTAACACTAACCCTAACCCTAACCCTAACCCATACCCTACGCCGTACCCGAACCCCTCCCCGAACCCGTAGCCTAAGCCGTACCCTAAGCCTAACCCTAAGCCTAACCCTAACCCTAGGCTACCCTTGACTGCTTCTGCCTCCAATAGATTTCCTAAGCACTAGTGTTTGAAGGAACAGCTTAAAAAGAGAATCCTAATGTGATTTCTTTATAATGGGTGTGTTCCTTATCTTATCCTAGTGTCTAAACTCTTCTCCATGGCTGGACCCCCAAATAATATTCCTTTACGTGCTAAGGGGTATCTAGAGAGTGGGATAGGTTTACTAACTACCCTAACCCTAATGCGTACCCTAACCCTAACCCCTACCCTAACCCTAACACGTACCCTAATCCTAACCCGTACCCTAAACCGAGCCCTAACCCTAACACGAACCCTAACCCTAACCCTAACCCATACCCTACGCCGTACCCGAACCCCTCCCCGAACCCCTACCCTAAGCCGTACCCTAACCCTAACCCTAAGCCTAACCCTAACCCTAGGCTACCCTTGACTGCTTCTGCCTCCAATAGATTTCCTAAGCACTAGTGTTTGAAGGAACAGCTTAAAAAGAGAATCCTAATGTGATTTCTTTATAATGGGTGTGTTCCTTATCTTATCCTAGTGTCTAAACTCTTCTCCATGGCTGGACCCCCAAATAATATTCCTTTACGTGCTAAGGGGTATCTAGAGAGTGGGATAGCTTTAATAACTACCCTAACCCTAACACGTACCCTAACCCTAACCCCTACCCTAACCCTAACCCCTACCCTAACCCTAAAACGTACCCTAATCCTAACCCGTACCCTGAACCGAGCCCTAACCCTAAGACTAACCCTAACCCTAACCCTAACCCATACCCTACGCCGTACCCAAACCCCTCCCCGAACCCGTACCCTAAGCCGTACCCTAAGCCTAACCCTAAGCCTAACCCTAACCCTAGGCTACCCTTGACTGCTTCTGCCTCCAATAGATTTCCTAAGCACTAGTGTTTTAAGGAACGGCTTAAAAACAGAATCCTAATGTGATTTCTTTATAATGGGTGTGTTCCTTATTTATCCTAGTGTCTAAACTCTTCTCCATGGCTGGACCCGCAAATAATATTCCTTTACGTGCTAAGGGGTATCTAGAGAGTGGGATAGGTTTACTAACTACCCTAACCTAATGCGTACCCTAACCCTAACCCCTACCCTAACCCTAACACGTACCCTAATCCTAACCCGTACCCTAAACTGAGCCCTAACCCTAACACTAACCCTAACCCTAACCCTAACCCATACCCTACACCGTACCCGAACCCCTCCCCGAAACCGTACCCTAAGCCGTACCCTAACCCTAACCCTAAGCCTAACCCTAACCCTAGGCTACCCTTGACTGCTTCTGCCTCCAATAGATTTCCTAAGCACTAGTGTTTGAAGGAACAGCTTAAAAAGAGAATCCTAATGTGATTTCTTTATAATGGGTGTGTTCCTTATCTTATCCTAGTGTCTAAACTCTTCTCCATGGCTGGACCCCCAAATAATATTCCTTTACGTGCTAAGGGGTATCTAGACAGTGGGATAGGTTTAATAACTACCCTAAACCTAACGCGTACCCTAACCCTAACCCCTACCCTAACCCTAACCCGTACCCTAATCCTAACCCGTACCCTAAACCGAGCCCTAACCCTAACACTAACCCTAACCCTAACCCTAACCCATACCCTACGCCGTACCCGAACCCCTCCCCGAACCCGTACCCTAAGCCGTACCCTAAGCCTAACCCTAAGCCTAACCCTAACCCTAGGCTACCCTTGACTGCTTCTGCCTCCAATAGATTTCCTAAGCACTAGTGTTTGAAGGAACAGCTTAAAAAGAGAATCCTAATGTGATTTCTTTATAATGGGTGTGTTCCTTATCTTATCCTAGTGTCTAAACTCTTCTCCATGGCTGGACCCCCAAATAATATTCCTTTACATGCTAAGGGGTATCTAGAGAGTGGGATAGGTTTAATAACTACCCTAACCCTAACGCGTACCCTAACCCTAACCCCTACCCTAACCCTAAAACGTACCCTAATCCTAACCCGTACACTAAACCGAGCCCTAACCCTAACTCAAACCCTAACCCTAACCCTAACCCATACCCTACGCCGTACCCGAACCCCTCCCCGAACCCGTACCCTAAGCCGTACCCTAACCCTAACCCTAAGCCTAACCCTAACCCTAGGCTACCCTTGACTGCTTCTGCCTCCAATAGATTTCCTAAGCACTAGTGTTTGAAGGAACAGCTTAAAAAGAGAATCCTAATGTGATTTCTTTATAATGGGTGTGTTCCTTATCTTATCCTAGTGTCTAAACTCTTCTCCATGGCTGGACCCCCAAATAATATTCCTTTACGTGCTAAGGGGTATCTAGAGAGTGGGATAGGTTTAATAACTACCCTAACCCTAACGCGTACCCTAACCCTAACCCCTACCCTAACCCTAACACGTACCCTAATCCTAACCCGTACCCTGAACCGAGCCCTAACCCTAACGCTAACCCTAACCCTAACCCTAACCCATACCCTACGCCGTACCCGAACCCCTCCCCGAACCCGTACCCTAAGCCGTACCCTAAGCCTAACCCTAAGCCTAACCCTAACCCTAGGCTACCCTTGACTGCTTCTGCCTCCAATAGATTTCCTAAGCACTAATGTTTGAAGAAACAGCTTAAAAAGAGAATCCTAATGTGATTTCTTTATAATGGGTGTGTTCCTTATCTTATCCTAGTGTCTAAACTCTTCTCCATGGCTGGACCCCCAAATAATATTCCTATACGTGCTAAGGGGTATCTAGAGAGTGGGATAGGTTTAATAACTACCCTAACCCTAACACGTACCCTAACCCTAACCCCTACCCTAACCCTAACACGTACCCTAATCCTAACCCGTACCCTGAACCGAGCCCTAACCCTAACACTAACCCTAACCCATACCCTACGCCGTACCCGAACCCCTCCCCGAACCCGTACCCTAAGCCGTACCCTAAGCCTAACCCTAAGCCTAACCCTAACCCTAGGCTACCCTTGACTGCTTCTGCCTCCAATAGATTTCCTAAGCACTAGTGTTTGAAGGAACAGCTTAAAAAGAGAATCCTAATGTGATTTCTTTATAATGGGTGTGTTCCTTATCTTATCCTAGTGTCTAAACTCTTCTCCATGGCTGGACCCACAAATAATATACCTTTACGTGCTAAGGGGTATCTAGAGAGTGGGATAGGTTTAATAACTACCCTAACCCTAACGCGTACCCTAACCCTAACCCCTACCCTAACCCTAACACGTACCCTAATCCTAACCCGTACCCTAAACCGAGCCCTAACCCTAACTCTAAACCTAAACCTAACCCTAACCCATACACTACACCGTACCCGAACCCCTCCCCAAACCCGTACCCTAAGCCGTACCCTAAGCCTAACCCTAAGCCTAACCCTAACCCTAGGCTACCCTTGACTGCTTCTGCCTCCAACAGATTTCCTAAGCACTAGTGTTCGAAGGAACAGCTTAAAAAGAGAATCCTAATGTGATTTCTTTATTATGGGTGTGTTCCTTATCTTATCCTAGTGTCTAAACTCTTCTCCATGGCTGGACCCCCAAATAATATTCCTTTACGTGCTAAGGGGTATCTAGAGAGTGGGATAGGTTTAATAACTACCCTAACCCTAACGCGTACCCTAACCCTAACCCCTACCCTAACCCTAACACGTACCCTAATCCTAACCCGTACCCTAAACCGAGCCCTAACCCTAACACTAACCCTAACCCTAACCCTAACCCATACCCTACGCCGTACCCGAACCCCTCCCCGAACCCGTAGCCTAAGCCGTACCCTAAGCCTAACCCTAAGCCTAACCCTAACCCTAGGCTACCCTTGACTGCTTCTGCCTCCAATAGATTTCCTAAGCACTAGTGTTTGAAGGAACAGCTTAAAAAGAGAATCCTAATGTGATTTCTTTATAATGGGTGTGTTCCTTATCTTATCCTAGTGTCTAAACTCTTCTCCATGGCTGGACCCCCAAATAATATTCCTTTACGTGCTAACGGGTATCTAGAGAGTGGGATAGGTTTACTAACTACCCTAACCCTAATGCGTACCCTAACCCTAACCCCTACCCTAACCCTAACACGTACCCTAATCCTAACCCGTACCCTAAACCGAGCCCTAACCCTAACACGAACCCTAACCCTAACCCTAACCCATACCCTACGCCGTACCCGAACCCCTCCCCGAACCCCTACCCTAAGCCGTACCCTAACCCTAACCCTAAGCCTAACCCTAACCCTAGGCTACCCTTGACTGCTTCTGCCTCCAACAGATTTCCTAAGCACTAGTGTTCGAAGGAACAGCTTAAAAAGAGAATCCTAATGTGATTTCTTTATTATGGGTGTGTTCCTTATCTTATCCTAGTGTCTAAACTCTTCTCCATGGCTGGACCCCCAAATAATATTCCTTTACGTGCTAAGGGGTATCTAGAGAGTGGGATAGGTTTAATAACTACCCTAACCCTAACGCGTACCCTAACCCTAACCCCTACCCTAACCCTAACACGTACCCTAATCCTAACCCGTACCCTAAACCGAGCCCTAACCCTAACACTAACCCTAACCCTAACCCTAACCCATACCCTACGCCGTACCCGAACCCCTCCCCGAACCCGTAGCCTAAGCCGTACCCTAAGCCTAACCCTAAGCCTAACCCTAACCCTAGGCTACCCTTGACTGCTTCTGCCTCCAATAGATTTCCTAAGCACTAGTGTTTGAAGGAACAGCTTAAAAAGAGAATCCTAATGTGATTTCTTTATAATGGGTGTGTTCCTTATCTTATCCTAGTGTCTAAACTCTTCTCCATGGCTGGACCCCCAAATAATATTCCTTTACGTGCTAAGGGGTATCTAGAGAGTGGGATAGGTTTAATAACTACCCTAACCCTAACACGTACCCTAACCCTAACCCCTACCCTAACCCTAACCCCTACCCTAACCCTAACACGTACCCTAATCCTAACCCGTACCCTGAACCGAGCCCTAACCCTAAGACTAACCCTAACCCTAACCCTAACCCATACCCTACGCCGTACCCAAACCCCTCCCCGAACCCGTACCCTAAGCCGTACCCTAAGCCTAACCCTAAGCCTAACCCTAACCCTAGGCTACCCTTGACTGCTTCTGCCTCCAATAGATTTCCTAAGCACTAGTGTTTTAAGGAACGGCTTAAAAACAGAATCCTAATGTGATTTCTTTATAATGGGTGTGTTCCTTATTTATCCTAGTGTCTAAACTCTTCTCCATGGCTGGACCCGCAAATAATATTCCTTTACGTGCTAAGGGGTATCTAGAGAGTGGGATAGGTTTACTAACTACCCTAACCTAATGCGTACCCTAACCCTAACCCCTACCCTAACCCTAACACGTACCCTAATCCTAACCCGTACCCTAAACTGAGCCCTAACCCTAACACTAACCCTAACCCTAACCCTAACCCATACCCTACACCGTACCCGAACCCCTCCCCGAAACCGTACCCTAAGCCGTACCCTAACCCTAACCCTAAGCCTAACCCTAACCCTAGGCTACCCTTGACTGCTTCTGCCTCCAATAGATTTCCTAAGCACTAGTGTTTGAAGGAACAGCTTAAAAAGAGAATCCTAATGTGATTTCTTTATAATGGGTGTGTTCCTTATCTTATCCTAGTGTCTAAACTCTTCTCCATGGCTGGACCCCCAAATAATATTCCTTTACGTGCTAAGGGGTATCTAGAGAGTGGGATAGGTTTAATAACTACCCTAAACCTAACGCGTACCCTAACCCTAACCCCTACCCTAACCCTAACCCGTACCCTAATCCTAACCCGTACCCTAAACCGAGCCCTAACCCTAACACTAACCCTAACCCTAACCCTAACCCATACCCTACGCCGTACCCGAACCCCTCCCCGAACCCGTACCCTAAGCCGTACCCTAAGCCTAACCCTAAGCCTAACCCTAACCCTAGGCTACCCTTGACTGCTTCTGCCTCCAATAGATTTCCTAAGCACTAGTGTTTGAAGGAACAGCTTAAAAAGAGAATCCTAATGTGATTTCTTTATAATGGGTGTGTTCCTTATCTTATCCTAGTGTCTAAACTCTTCTCCATGGCTGGACCCCCAAATAATATTCCTTTACATGCTAAGGGGTATCTAGAGAGTGGGATAGGTTTAATAACTACCCTAACCCTAACGCGTACCCTAACCCTAACCCCTACCCTAACCCTAAAACGTACCCTAATCCTAACCCGTACACTAAACCGAGCCCTAACCCTAACTCAAACCCTAACCCTAACCCTAACCCATACCCTACGCCGTACCCGAACCCCTCCCCGAACCCGTACCCTAAGCCGTACCCTAACCCTAACCCTAAGCCTAACCCTAACCCTAGGCTACCCTTGACTGCTTCTGCCTCCAATAGATTTCCTAAGCACTAGTGTTTGAAGGAACAGCTTAAAAAGAGAATCCTAATGTGATTTCTTTATAATGGGTGTGTTCCTTATCTTATCCTAGTGTCTAAACTCTTCTCCATGGCTGGACCCCCAAATAATATTCCTTTACGTGCTAAGGGGTATCTAGAGAGTGGGATAGGTTTAATAACTACCCTAACCCTAACGCGTACCCTAACCCTAACCCCTACCCTAACCCTAACACGTACCCTAATCCTAACCCGTACACTAAACCGAGCCCTAACCCTAACTCAAAACCTAACCCTAACCCATACCCTACGCCGTACCCGAACCCCTCCCCGAACCCGTAGACTAAGCCGTACCCTAAGCCTAACCCTAAGCCTAACCCTAACCCTAGGCTACCCTTGACTGCTTCTGCCTCCAATAGATTTCCTAAGCACTAGTGTTTTAAGGAACAGCTTAAAAAGAGAATCCTAATGTGATTTCTTTATAATGGGTGTGTTCCTTATCTTATCCTAGTGTCTAAACTCTTCTCCATGGCTGGACCCCCAAATAATATTCCTTTACGTGCTAAGGGGTATCTAGAGAGTGGGATAGGTTTAATAACTACCCTAACCCTAACACGTACCCTAACCCTAACCCCTACCCTAACCCTAACACGTACCCTAATCCTAACCCGTACCCTGAACCGAGCCCTAACCCTAAGACTAACCCTAACCCTAACCCTAACCCATACCCTACGCCGTACCCGAACCCCTCCCCGAACCCGTACCCTAAGCCGTACCCTAAGCCTAACCCTAAGCCTAACCCTAACCCTAGGCTACCCTTGACTGCTTCTGCCTCCAATAGATTTCCTAAGCACTAGTGTTTTAAGGAACGGCTTAAAAACAGAATCCTAATGTGATTTCTTTATAATGGGTGTGTTCCTTCTTTATCCTAGTGTCTAAACTCTTCTCCATGGCTGGACCCGCAAATAATATTCCTTTACGTGCTAAGGGGTATCGAGAGAGTGGGATAGGTTTACTAACTACCCTAACCTAATGCGTACCCTAACCCTAACCCCTACCCTAACCCTAAAACGTACCCTAATCCTAACCCGTACCCTAAACCGAGCCCTAACCCTAACACGAACCCTAACCCTAACCCTAACCCATACCCTATGCCGTACCCGAACCCCTCCCCGAACCCCTACCCTAAGCCGTACCCTAACCCTAACCCTAAGCCTAACCCTAACCCTAGGCTACCCTTGACTGCTTCTGCCTCCAATAGATTTTCTAAGCACTAGTGTTTTAAGGAACGGCTTAAAAAGAGAATCTTAATGTGATTTCTTTATAATGGGTGTGTTCCTTATCTTATCCTAGTGTCTAAACTCTTCTCCATGGCTGGACCCCCAAATAATATTCCTTTACGTGATAAGGGGTATCTAGAGAGTGGGATAGGTTTAATAACTACCCTAACCCTAACGCGTACCCTAACCCTAACCCCTACCCTAACCCTAACACGTACCCTAATCCTAACCCGTACCCTAAACCGAGCCCTAACCCTAACACTAACCCTAACCCTAACCCTAACCCATACCCTACGCCGTACCCGAACCCCTCCCCGAACCCGTAGCCTAAGCCGTACCCTAAGCCTAACCCTAAGCCTAACCCTAACCCTAGGCTACCCTTGACTGCTTCTGCCTCCAATAGATTTCCTAAGCACTAGTGTTTGAAGGAACAGCTTAAAAAGAGAATCCTAATGTGATTTCTTTATAATGGGTGTGTTCCTTATCTTATCCTAGTGTCTAAACTCTTCTCCATGGCTGGACCCCCAAATAATATTCCTTTACGTGCTAACGGATATCTAGAGAGTGGGATAGGTTTAATAACTACCCTAACCCTAACACGTACCCTAACCCTAACCCCTACCCTAACCCTAACACGTACCCTAATCCTAACCCTTACCCTGAACCGAGCCCTAACCCTAACACTAACCCTAACCCTAACCCTAACCCATACCCTACGCCGTACCCGAACCCCTCCCCGAACCCGTACCCTAAGCCGTACCCTAAGCCTAACCCTAAGCCTAACCCTAACCCTAGGCTACCCTTGACTGCTTCTGCCTCCAATAGATTTCCTAAGCACTAGTGTTTTAAGAACGGCTTAAAAACAGAATCCTAATGTGATTTCTTTATAATGGGTGTGTTCCTTATCTTATCCTAGTGTCTAAACTCTTCTCCATGGCTGGACCCCCAAATAATATTCCTTTACGTGCTAAGGGGTATCTAGAGAGTGGGATAGGTTTACTAACTACCCTAACCCTAACGCGTACCCTAACCCTAACCCCTACCCTAACCCTAACACGTACCCTAATCCTAACCCGTACCCTGAACCGAGCCCTAACCCTAAGACTAACCCTAACCCTAACCCTAACCCATACCCTACGCCGTACCCGAACCCCTCCCCGAACCCGTACCCTAAGCCGTACCCTAAGCCTAACCCTAAGCCTAACCCTAACCCTAGGCTACCCTTGACTGCTTCTGCCTCCAATAGATTTCCTAAGCACTAGTGTTTTAAGGAACGGCTTAAAAACAGAATCCTAATGTGATTTCTTTATAATGGGTGTGTTCCTTCTTTATCCTAGTGTCTAAACTCTTCTCCATGGCTGGACCCGCAAATAATATTCCTTTACGTGCTAAGGGGTATCGAGAGAGTGGGATAGGTTTACTAACTACCCTAACCTAATGCGTACCCTAACCCTAACCCCTACCCTAACCCTAAAACGTACCCTAATCCTAACCCGTACCCTAAACCGAGCCCTAACCCTAACACGAACCCTAACCCTAACCCTAACCCATACCCTATGCCGTACCCGAACCCCTCCCCGAACCCCTACCCTAAGCCGTACCCTAACCCTAACCCTAAGCCTAACCCTAACCCTAGGCTACCCTTGACTGCTTCTGCCTCCAATAGATTTTCTAAGCACTAGTGTTTTAAGGAACGGCTTAAAAAGAGAATCTTAATGTGATTTCTTTATAATGGGTGTGTTCCTTATCTTATCCTAGTGTCTAAACTCTTCTCCATGGCTGGACCCCCAAATAATATTCCTTTACGTGATAAGGGGTATCTAGAGAGTGGGATAGGTTTAATAACTACCCTAACCCTAACGCGTACCCTAACCCTAACCCCTACCCTAACCCTAACACGTACCCTAATCCTAACCCGTACCCTAAACCGAGCCCTAACCCTAACACTAACCCTAACCCTAACCCTAACCCATACCCTACGCCGTACCCGAACCCCTCCCCGAACCCGTAGCCTAAGCCGTACCCTAAGCCTAACCCTAAGCCTAACCCTAACCCTAGGCTACCCTTGACTGCTTCTGCCTCCAATAGATTTCCTAAGCACTAGTGTTTGAAGGAACAGCTTAAAAAGAGAATCCTAATGTGATTTCTTTATAATGGGTGTGTTCCTTATCTTATCCTAGTGTCTAAACTCTTCTCCATGGCTGGACCCCCAAATAATATTCCTTTACGTGCTAACGGATATCTAGAGAGTGGGATAGGTTTAATAACTACCCTAACCCTAACACGTACCCTAACCCTAACCCCTACCCTAACCCTAACACGTACCCTAATCCTAACCCTTACCCTGAACCGAGCCCTAACCCTAACACTAACCCTAACCCTAACCCTAACCCATACCCTACGCCGTACCCGAACCCCTCCCCGAACCCGTACCCTAAGCCGTACCCTAAGCCTAACCCTAAGCCTAACCCTAACCCTAGGCTACCCTTGACTGCTTCTGCCTCCAATAGATTTCCTAAGCACTAGTGTTTTAAGAACGGCTTAAAAACAGAATCCTAATGTGATTTCTTTATAATGGGTGTGTTCCTTATCTTATCCTAGTGTCTAAACTCTTCTCCATGGCTGGACCCCCAAATAATATTCCTTTACGTGCTAAGGGGTATCTAGAGAGTGGGATAGGTTTACTAACTACCCTAACCCTAACGCGTACCCTAACCCTAACCCCTACCCTAACCCTAACACGTACCCTAATCCTAACCCGTACCCTAAACCGAGCCCTAACCCTAACACTAACCCTAACCCTAACCCTAACCCATACCCTACGCCGTACCCGAACCCCTCCCCGAACCCGTACCCTAAGCCGTACCCTAAGCCTAACCCTAAGCCTAACCCTAACCCTAGGCTACCCTTGACTGCTTCTGCCTCCAATAGATTTCCTAAGCACTAGTGTTTGAAGGAACAGCTTAAAAAGAGAATCCTAATGTGATTTCTTTATAATGGGTGTGTTCCTTATCTTATCCTAGTGTCTAAACTCTTCTCCATGGCTGGACCCCCAAATAATATTCCTTTACGTGCTAAGGGGTATCTAGAGAGTGGGATAGGTTTAATAACTACCCTAAACCTAACGCGTACCCTAACCCTAACCCCTACCCTAACCCTAACACGTACCCTAATCCTAACCCGTACCCTAAACCGAGCCCTAACCCTAACACTAACCCTAACCCTAACCCTAACCCATACCCTACGCCGTACCCGAACCCCTCCCCGAACCCGTAGCCTAAGCCGTACCCTAAGCCTAACCCTAAGCCTAACCCTAACCCTAGGCTACCCTTGACTGCTTCTGCCTCCAATAGATTTCCTAAGCACTAGTGTTTGAAGGAACAGCTTAAAAAGAGAATCCTAATGTGATTTCTTTATAATGGGTGTGTTCCTTATCTTATCCTAGTGTCTAAACTCTTCTCCATGGCTGGACCCCCAAATAATATTCCTTTACGTGCTAAGGGGTATCTAGAGAGTGGGATAGGTTTACTAACTACCCTAACCCTAATGCGTACCCTAACCCTAACCCCTACCCTAACCCTAACACGTACCCTAATCCTAACCCGTACCCTAAACCGAGCCCTAACCCTAACACGAACCCTAACCCTAACCCTAACCCATACCCTACGCCGTACCCGAACCCATCCCCGAACCCCTACCCTAAGCCGTACCCTAAACCTAACCCTAAGCCTAACCCTAACCCTAGGCTACCCTTGACTGCTTCTGCCTCCAATAGATTTCCTAAGCACTAGTGTTTGAAGGAACAGCTTAAAAAGAGAATCCTAATGTGATTTCTTTATAATGGGTGTGTTCCTTATCTTATCCTAGTGTCTAAACTCTTCTCCATGGCTGGACCCCCAAATAATATTCCTTTACGTGCTAAGGGGTATCTAGAGAGTGGGATAGGTTTAATAACTACCCTAACCCTAACACGTACCCTAACCCTAACCCCTACCCTAACCCTAACCCCTACCCTAACCCTAACACGTACCCTAATCCTAACCCGTACCCTGAACCGAGCCCTAACCCTAAGACTAACCCTAACCCTAACCCTAACCCATACCCTACGCCGTACCCAAACCCCTCCCCGAACCCGTACCCTAAGCCGTACCCTAAGCCTAACCCTAAGCCTAACCCTAACCCTAGGCTACCCTTGACTGCTTCTGCCTCCAATAGATTTCCTAAGCACTAGTGTTTTAAGGAACGGCTTAAAAACAGAATCCTAATGTGATTTCTTTATAATGGGTGTGTTCCTTATTTATCCTAGTGTCTAAACTCTTCTCCATGGCTGGACCCGCAAATAATATTCCTTTACGTGCTAAGGGGTATCTAGAGAGTGGGATAGGTTTACTAACTACCCTAACCTAATGCGTACCCTAACCCTAACCCCTACCCTAACCCTAACACGTACCCTAATCCTAACCCGTACCCTAAACTGAGCCCTAACCCTAACACTAACCCTAACCCTAACCCTAACCCATACCCTACACCGTACCCGAACCCCTCCCCGAAACCGTACCCTAAGCCGTACCCTAACCCTAACCCTAAGCCTAACCCTAACCCTAGGCTACCCTTGACTGCTTCTGCCTCCAATAGATTTCCTAAGCACTAGTGTTTGAAGGAACAGCTTAAAAAGAGAATCCTAATGTGATTTCTTTATAATGGGTGTGTTCCTTATCTTATCCTAGTGTCTAAACTCTTCTCCATGGCTGGACCCCCAAATAATATTCCTTTACGTGCTAAGGGGTATCTAGAGAGTGGGATAGGTTTAATAACTACCCTAAACCTAACGCGTACCCTAACCCTAACCCCTACCCTAACCCTAACCCGTACCCTAATCCTAACCCGTACCCTAAACCGAGCCCTAACCCTAACACTAACCCTAACCCTAACCCTAACCCATACCCTACGCCGTACCCGAACCCCTCCCCGAACCCGTACCCTAAGCCGTACCCTAAGCCTAACCCTAAGCCTAACCCTAACCCTAGGCTACCCTTGACTGCTTCTGCCTCCAATAGATTTCCTAAGCACTAGTGTTTGAAGGAACAGCTTAAAAAGAGAATCCTAATGTGATTTCTTTATAATGGGTGTGTTCCTTATCTTATCCTAGTGTCTAAACTCTTCTCCATGGCTGGACCCCCAAATAATATTCCTTTACATGCTAAGGGGTATCTAGAGAGTGGGATAGGTTTAATAACTACCCTAACCCTAACGCGTACCCTAACCCTAACCCCTACCCTAACCCTAAAACGTACCCTAATCCTAACCCGTACACTAAACCGAGCCCTAACCCTAACTCAAACCCTAACCCTAACCCTAACCCATACCCTACGCCGTACCCGAACCCCTCCCCGAACCCGTACCCTAAGCCGTACCCTAACCCTAACCCTAAGCCTAACCCTAACCCTAGGCTACCCTTGACTGCTTCTGCCTCCAATAGATTTCCTAAGCACTAGTGTTTGAAGGAACAGCTTAAAAAGAGAATCCTAATGTGATTTCTTTATAATGGGTGTGTTCCTTATCTTATCCTAGTGTCTAAACTCTTCTCCATGGCTGGACCCCCAAATAATATTCCTTTACGTGCTAAGGGGTATCTAGAGAGTGGGATAGGTTTAATAACTACCCTAACCCTAACGCGTACCCTAACCCTAACCCCTACCCTAACCCTAACACGTACCCTAATCCTAACCCGTACACTAAACCGAGCCCTAACCCTAACTCAAAACCTAACCCTAACCCATACCCTACGCCGTACCCGAACCCCTCCCCGAACCCGTAGACTAAGCCGTACCCTAAGCCTAACCCTAAGCCTAACCCTAACCCTAGGCTACCCTTGACTGCTTCTGCCTCCAATAGATTTCCTAAGCACTAGTGTTTGAAGGAACAGCTTAAAAAGAGAATCCTAATGTGATTTCTTTATAATGGGTGTGTTCCTTATCTTATCCTAGTGTCTAAACTCTTCTCCATGGCTGGACCCCCAAATAATATTCCTTTACGTGCTAAGGGGTATCTAGAGAGTGGGATAGGTTTAATAACTACCCTAACCCTAACACGTACCCTAACCCTAACCCCTACCCTAACCCTAACACGTACCCTAATCCTAACCCGTACCCTGAACCGAGCCCTAACCCTAAGACTAACCCTAACCCTAACCCTAACCCATACCCTACGCCGTACCCGAACCCCTCCCCGAACCCGTACCCTAAGCCGTACCCTAAGCCTAACCCTAAGCCTAACCCTAACCCTAGGCTACCCTTGACTGCTTCTGCCTCCAATAGATTTCCTAAGCACTAGTGTTTTAAGGAACGGCTTAAAAACAGAATCCTAATGTGATTTCTTTATAATGGGTGTGTTCCTTCTTTATCCTAGTGTCTAAACTCTTCTCCATGGCTGGACCCGCAAATAATATTCCTTTACGTGCTAAGGGGTATCGAGAGAGTGGGATAGGTTTACTAACTACCCTAACCTAATGCGTACCCTAACCCTAACCCCTACCCTAACCCTAAAACGTACCCTAATCCTAACCCGTACCCTAAACCGAGCCCTAACCCTAACACGAACCCTAACCCTAACCCTAACCCATACCCTATGCCGTACCCGAACCCCTCCCCGAACCCCTACCCTAAGCCGTACCCTAACCCTAACCCTAAGCCTAACCCTAACCCTAGGCTACCCTTGACTGCTTCTGCCTCCAATAGATTTTCTAAGCACTAGTGTTTTAAGGAACGGCTTAAAAAGAGAATCTTAATGTGATTTCTTTATAATGGGTGTGTTCCTTATCTTATCCTAGTGTCTAAACTCTTCTCCATGGCTGGACCCCCAAATAATATTCCTTTACGTGATAAGGGGTATCTAGAGAGTGGGATAGGTTTAATAACTACCCTAACCCTAACGCGTACCCTAACCCTAACCCCTACCCTAACCCTAACACGTACCCTAATCCTAACCCGTACCCTAAACCGAGCCCTAACCCTAACACTAACCCTAACCCTAACCCTAACCCATACCCTACGCCGTACCCGAACCCCTCCCCGAACCCGTAGCCTAAGCCGTACCCTAAGCCTAACCCTAAGCCTAACCCTAACCCTAGGCTACCCTTGACTGCTTCTGCCTCCAATAGATTTCCTAAGCACTAGTGTTTGAAGGAACAGCTTAAAAAGAGAATCCTAATGTGATTTCTTTATAATGGGTGTGTTCCTTATCTTATCCTAGTGTCTAAACTCTTCTCCATGGCTGGACCCCCAAATAATATTCCTTTACGTGCTAACGGATATCTAGAGAGTGGGATAGGTTTAATAACTACCCTAACCCTAACACGTACCCTAACCCTAACCCCTACCCTAACCCTAACACGTACCCTAATCCTAACCCTTACCCTGAACCGAGCCCTAACCCTAACACTAACCCTAACCCTAACCCTAACCCATACCCTACGCCGTACCCGAACCCCTCCCCGAACCCGTACCCTAAGCCGTACCCTAAGCCTAACCCTAAGCCTAACCCTAACCCTAGGCTACCCTTGACTGCTTCTGCCTCCAATAGATTTCCTAAGCACTAGTGTTTTAAGAACGGCTTAAAAACAGAATCCTAATGTGATTTCTTTATAATGGGTGTGTTCCTTATCTTATCCTAGTGTCTAAACTCTTCTCCATGGCTGGACCCCCAAATAATATTCCTTTACGTGCTAAGGGGTATCTAGAGAGTGGGATAGGTTTACTAACTACCCTAACCCTAACGCGTACCCTAACCCTAACCCCTACCCTAACCCTAACACGTACCCTAATCCTAACCCGTACCCTGAACCGAGCCCTAACCCTAAGACTAACCCTAACCCTAACCCTAACCCATACCCTACGCCGTACCCGAACCCCTCCCCGAACCCGTACCCTAAGCCGTACCCTAAGCCTAACCCTAAGCCTAACCCTAACCCTAGGCTACCCTTGACTGCTTCTGCCTCCAATAGATTTCCTAAGCACTAGTGTTTTAAGGAACGGCTTAAAAACAGAATCCTAATGTGATTTCTTTATAATGGGTGTGTTCCTTCTTTATCCTAGTGTCTAAACTCTTCTCCATGGCTGGACCCGCAAATAATATTCCTTTACGTGCTAAGGGGTATCGAGAGAGTGGGATAGGTTTACTAACTACCCTAACCTAATGCGTACCCTAACCCTAACCCCTACCCTAACCCTAAAACGTACCCTAATCCTAACCCGTACCCTAAACCGAGCCCTAACCCTAACACGAACCCTAACCCTAACCCTAACCCATACCCTATGCCGTACCCGAACCCCTCCCCGAACCCCTACCCTAAGCCGTACCCTAACCCTAACCCTAAGCCTAACCTTAACCCTAGGCTACCCTTGACTGCTTCTGCCTCCAATAGATTTTCTAAGCACTAGTGTTTTAAGGAACGGCTTAAAAAGAGAATCTTAATGTGATTTCTTTATAATGGGTGTGTTCCTTATCTTATCCTAGTGTCTAAACTCTTCTCCATGGCTGGACCCCCAAATAATATTCCTTTACGTGATAAGGGGTATCTAGAGAGTGGGATAGGTTTAATAACTACCCTAACCCTAACGCGTACCCTAACCCTAACCCCTACCCTAACCCTAACACGTACCCTAATCCTAACCCGTACCCTAAACCGAGCCCTAACCCTAACACTAACCCTAACCCTAACCCTAACCCATACCCTACGCCGTACCCGAACCCCTCCCCGAACCCGTAGCCTAAGCCGTACCCTAAGCCTAACCCTAAGCCTAACCCTAACCCTAGGCTACCCTTGACTGCTTCTGCCTCCAATAGATTTCCTAAGCACTAGTGTTTGAAGGAACAGCTTAAAAAGAGAATCCTAATGTGATTTCTTTATAATGGGTGTGTTCCTTATCTTATCCTAGTGTCTAAACTCTTCTCCATGGCTGGACCCCCAAATAATATTCCTTTACGTGCTAACGGATATCTAGAGAGTGGGATAGGTTTAATAACTACCCTAACCCTAACACGTACCCTAACCCTAACCCCTACCCTAACCCTAACACGTACCCTAATCCTAACCCTTACCCTGAACCGAGCCCTAACCCTAACACTAACCCTAACCCTAACCCTAACCCATACCCTACGCCGTACCCGAACCCCTCCCCGAACCCGTACCCTAAGCCGTACCCTAAGCCTAACCCTAAGCCTAACCCTAACCCTAGGCTACCCTTGACTGCTTCTGCCTCCAATAGATTTCCTAAGCACTAGTGTTTTAAGAACGGCTTAAAAACAGAATCCTAATGTGATTTCTTTATAATGGGTGTGTTCCTTATCTTATCCTAGTGTCTAAACTCTTCTCCATGGCTGGACCCCCAAATAATATTCCTTTACGTGCTAAGGGGTATCTAGAGAGTGGGATAGGTTTACTAACTACCCTAACCCTAACGCGTACCCTAACCCTAACCCCTACCCTAACCCTAACACGTACCCTAATCCTAACCCGTACCCTAAACCGAGCCCTAACCCTAACACTAACCCTAACCCTAACCCTAACCCATACCCTACGCCGTACCCGAACCCCTCCCCGAACCCGTACCCTAAGCCGTACCCTAAGCCTAACCCTAAGCCTAACCCTAACCCTAGGCTACCCTTGACTGCTTCTGCCTCCAATAGATTTCCTAAGCACTAGTGTTTGAAGGAACAGCTTAAAAAGAGAATCCTAATGTGATTTCTTTATAATGGGTGTGTTCCTTATCTTATCCTAGTGTCTAAACTCTTCTCCATGGCTGGACCCCCAAATAATATTCCTTTACGTGCTAAGGGGTATCTAGAGAGTGGGATAGGTTTAATAACTACCCTAAACCTAACGCGTACCCTAACCCTAACCCCTACCCTAACCCTAACACGTACCCTAATCCTAACCCGTACCCTAAACCGAGCCCTAACCCTAACACTAACCCTAACCCTAACCCTAACCCATACCCTACGCCGTACCCGAACCCCTCCCCGAACCCGTACCCTAAGCCGTACCCTAAGCCTAACCCTAAGCCTAACCCTAACCCTAGGCTACCCTTGACTGCTTCTGCCTCCAATAGATTTCCTAAGCACTAGTGTTTGAAGGAACAGCTTAAAAAGAGAATCCTAATGTGATTTCTTTATAATGGGTGTGTTCCTTATCTTATCCTAGTGTCTAAACTCTTCTCCATGGCTGGACCCCCAAATAATATTCCTTTACATGCTAAGGGGTATCTAGAGAGTGGGATAGGTTTAATAACTACCCTAACCCTAACGCGTACCCTAACCCTAACCCCTACCCTAACCCTAAAACGTACCCTAATCCTAACCCGTACACTAAACCGAGCCCTAACCCTAACTCAAACCCTAACCCTAACCCTAACCCATACCCTACGCCGTACCCGAACCCCTCCCCGAACCCGTACCCTAAGCCGTACCCTAACCCTAACCCTAAGCCTAACCCTAACCCTAGGCTACCCTTGACTGCTTCTGCCTCCAATAGATTTCCTAAGCACTAGTGTTTGAAGGAACAGCTTAAAAAGAGAATCCTAATGTGATTTCTTTATAATGGGTGTGTTCCTTATCTTATCCTAGTGTCTAAACTCTTCTCCATGGCTGGACCCCCAAATAATATTCCTTTACGTGCTAAGGGGTATCTAGAGAGTGGGATAGGTTTAATAACTACCCTAACCCTAACATGTACCCTAACCCTAACCCCTACCCTAACCCTAACCCCTACCCTAACCCTAACACGTACCCTAATCCTAACCCGTACCCTGAACCGAGCCCTAACCCTAAGACTAACCCTAACCCTAACCCTAACCCATACCCTACGCCGTACCCGAACCCCTCCCCGAACCCGTACCCTAAGCCGTACCCTAAGCCTAACCCTAAGCCTAACCCTAACCCTAGGCTACCCTTGACTGCTTCTGCCTCCAATAGATTTCCTAAGCACTAGTGTTTTAAGGAACGGCTTAAAAACAGAATCCTAATGTGATTTCTTTATAATGGGTGTGTTCCTTCTTTATCCTAGTGTCTAAACTCTTCTCCATGGCTGGACCCGCAAATAATATTCCTTTACGTGCTAAGGGGTATCGAGAGAGTGGGATAGGTTTACTAACTACCCTAACCTAATGCGTACCCTAACCCTAACCCCTACCCTAACCCTAAAACGTACCCTAATCCTAACCCGTACCCTAAACCGAGCCCTAACCCTAACACGAACCCTAACCCTAACCCTAACCCATACCCTATGCCGTACCCGAACCCCTCCCCGAACCCCTACCCTAAGCCGTACCCTAACCCTAACCCTAAGCCTAACCTTAACCCTAGGCTACCCTTGACTGCTTCTGCCTCCAATAGATTTTCTAAGCACTAGTGTTTTAAGGAACGGCTTAAAAAGAGAATCTTAATGTGATTTCTTTATAATGGGTGTGTTCCTTATCTTATCCTAGTGTCTAAACTCTTCTCCATGGCTGGACCCCCAAATAATATTCCTTTACGTGATAAGGGGTATCTAGAGAGTGGGATAGGTTTAATAACTACCCTAACCCTAACGCGTACCCTAACCCTAACCCCTACCCTAACCCTAACACGTACCCTAATCCTAACCCGTACCCTAAACCGAGCCCTAACCCTAACACTAACCCTAACCCTAACCCTAACCCATACCCTACGCCGTACCCGAACCCCTCCCCGAACCCGTAGCCTAAGCCGTACCCTAAGCCTAACCCTAAGCCTAACCCTAACCCTAGGCTACCCTTGACTGCTTCTGCCTCCAATAGATTTCCTAAGCACTAGTGTTTGAAGGAACAGCTTAAAAAGAGAATCCTAATGTGATTTCTTTATAATGGGTGTGTTCCTTATCTTATCCTAGTGTCTAAACTCTTCTCCATGGCTGGACCCCCAAATAATATTCCTTTACGTGCTAACGGATATCTAGAGAGTGGGATAGGTTTAATAACTACCCTAACCCTAACACGTACCCTAACCCTAACCCCTACCCTAACCCTAACACGTACCCTAATCCTAACCCTTACCCTGAACCGAGCCCTAACCCTAACACTAACCCTAACCCTAACCCTAACCCATACCCTACGCCGTACCCGAACCCCTCCCCGAACCCGTACCCTAAGCCGTACCCTAAGCCTAACCCTAAGCCTAACCCTAACCCTAGGCTACCCTTGACTGCTTCTGCCTCCAATAGATTTCCTAAGCACTAGTGTTTTAAGAACGGCTTAAAAACAGAATCCTAATGTGATTTCTTTATAATGGGTGTGTTCCTTATCTTATCCTAGTGTCTAAACTCTTCTCCATGGCTGGACCCCCAAATAATATTCCTTTACGTGCTAAGGGGTATCTAGAGAGTGGGATAGGTTTACTAACTACCCTAACCCTAACGCGTACCCTAACCCTAACCCCTACCCTAACCCTAACACGTACCCTAATCCTAACCCGTACCCTAAACCGAGCCCTAACCCTAACACTAACCCTAACCCTAACCCTAACCCATACCCTACGCCGTACCCGAACCCCTCCCCGAACCCGTACCCTAAGCCGTACCCTAAGCCTAACCCTAAGCCTAACCCTAACCCTAGGCTACCCTTGACTGCTTCTGCCTCCAATAGATTTCCTAAGCACTAGTGTTTGAAGGAACAGCTTAAAAAGAGAATCCTAATGTGATTTCTTTATAATGGGTGTGTTCCTTATCTTATCCTAGTGTCTAAACTCTTCTCCATGGCTGGACCCCCAAATAATATTCCTTTACGTGCTAAGGGGTATCTAGAGAGTGGGATAGGTTTAATAACTACCCTAAACCTAACGCGTACCCTAACCCTAACCCCTACCCTAACCCTAACACGTACCCTAATCCTAACCCGTACCCTAAACCGAGCCCTAACCCTAACACTAACCCTAACCCTAACCCTAACCCATACCCTACGCCGTACCCGAACCCCTCCCCGAACCCGTACCCTAAGCCGTACCCTAAGCCTAACCCTAAGCCTAACCCTAACCCTAGGCTACCCTTGACTGCTTCTGCCTCCAATAGATTTCCTAAGCACTAGTGTTTGAAGGAACAGCTTAAAAAGAGAATCCTAATGTGATTTCTTTATAATGGGTGTGTTCCTTATCTTATCCTAGTGTCTAAACTCTTCTCCATGGCTGGACCCCCAAATAATATTCCTTTACATGCTAAGGGGTATCTAGAGAGTGGGATAGGTTTAATAACTACCCTAACCCTAACGCGTACCCTAACCCTAACCCCTACCCTAACCCTAAAACGTACCCTAATCCTAACCCGTACACTAAACCGAGCCCTAACCCTAACTCAAACCCTAACCCTAACCCTAACCCATACCCTACGCCGTACCCGAACCCCTCCCCGAACCCGTACCCTAAGCCGTACCCTAACCCTAACCCTAAGCCTAACCCTAACCCTAGGCTACCCTTGACTGCTTCTGCCTCCAATAGATTTCCTAAGCACTAGTGTTTGAAGGAACAGCTTAAAAAGAGAATCCTAATGTGATTTCTTTATAATGGGTGTGTTCCTTATCTTATCCTAGTGTCTAAACTCTTCTCCATGGCTGGACCCCCAAATAATATTCCTTTACGTGCTAAGGGGTATCTAGAGAGTGGGATAGGTTTAATAACTACCCTAACCCTAACATGTACCCTAACCCTAACCCCTACCCTAACCCTAACCCCTACCCTAACCCTAACACGTACCCTAATCCTAACCCGTACCCTGAACCGAGCCCTAACCCTAAGACTAACCCTAACCCTAACCCTAACCCATACCCTACGCCGTACCCGAACCCCTCCCCGAACCCGTACCCTAAGCCGTACCCTAAGCCTAACCCTAAGCCTAACCCTAACCCTAGGCTACCCTTGACTGCTTCTGCCTCCAATAGATTTCCTAAGCACTAGTGTTTTAAGGAACGGCTTAAAAACAGAATCCTAATGTGATTTCTTTATAATGGGTGTGTTCCTTATTTATCCTAGTGTCTAAACTCTTCTCCATGGCTGGACCCGCAAATAATATTCCTTTACGTGCTAAGGGGTATCTAGAGAGTGGGATAGGTTTACTAACTACCCTAACCTAATGCGTACCCTAAACCTAACCCCTACCCTAACCCTAACACGTACCCTAATCCTAACCCGTACCCTAAACCGAGCCCTAACCCTAACACGAACCCTAACCCTAACCCTAACCCATACCCTACGCCGTACCCGAACCCCTCCCCGAACCCCTACCCTAAGCCGTACCCTAACCCTAACCCTAAGCCTAACCCTAACCCTAGGCTACCCTTGACTGCTTCTGCCTCCAATAGATTTCCTAAGCACTAGTGTTTTAAGGAACAACTTAAAAAGAGAATCCTAATGTGATTTGTTTATAATGTATGTGTTCCTTATTTTATCCTAGTGTCTAAACTCTTCTCCATGGCTGGACCCGCAAATAATATTCCTTTACGTGCTAAGGGGTATCTAGAGAGTGGGATAGGTTTAATAACTACCCTAACCCTAACGCGTACCCTAACCCTAACCCCTACCCTAACCCTAACACGTACCCTAATCCTAACCCGTACCCTGAACCGAGCCCTAACCCTAACACTAACCCTAACCCTAACCCTAACCCATACCCTACACCGTACCCGAACCCCTCCCCGAACCCGTACCCTAAGCCGTACCCTAAGCCTAACCCTAAGCCTAACCCTAACCCTAGGCTACCCTTGACTGCTTCTGCCTCCAATAGATTTCCTAAGCACTAGTGTTTTAAGGAACGGCTTAAAAACAGAATCCTAATATGATTTCTTTATAATGGGTGTGTTCCTTATTTATCCTAGTGTCTAAACTCTTCTCCATGGCTGGACCCCCAAATAATATTCCTTTACGTGCTAAGGGGTATCTAGAGAGTGGGATAGGTTTAATAACTACCCTAACCCTAACACGTACCCTAACCCTAACCCCTACCCTAACCCTAACACGTACCCTAATCCTAACCCGTACCCTGAACCGAGCCCTAACCCTAACACTAACCCTAACCCTAACCCTAACCCATACCCTACGCCGTACCCGAACCCCTCCCCGAACCCGTACCCTAAGCCGTACCCTAAGCCTAACCCTAAGCCTAACCCTAACCCTAGGCTACCCTTGACTGCTTCTGCCTCCAATAGATTTCCTAAGCACTAGTGTTTGAAGGAACAGCTTAAAAAGAGAATCCTAATGTGATTTCTTTATAATGGGTGTGTTCCTTATCTTATCCTAGTGTCTAAACTCTTCTCCATGGCTGGACCCACAAATAATATACCTTTACGTGCTAAGGGGTATCTAGAGAGTGGGATAGGTTTAATAACTACCCTAACCCTAACGCGTACCCTAACCCTAACCCCTACCCTAACCCTAACACGTACCCTAATCCTAACCCGTACCCTAAACCGAGCCCTAACCCTAACTCTAAACCTAAACCTAACCCTAACCCATACCCTACACCGTACCCGAACCCCTCCCCGAACCCGTAGACTAAGCCGTACCCTAAGCCTAACCCTAACCCTAGGCTACCCTTGACTGCTTCTGCCTCCAACAGATTTCCTAAGCACTAGTGTTTGAAGGAACAGCTTAAAAAGAGAATCCTAATGTGATTTCTTTATTATGGGTGTGTTCCTTATCTTATCCTAGTGTCTAAACTCTTCTCCATGGCTGGACCCCCAAATAATATTCCTTTACGTGCTAAGGGGTATCTAGAGAGTGGGATAGGTTTAATAACTACCCTAACCCTAACGCGTACCCTAACCCTAACCCCTACCCTAACCCTAACACGTACCCTAATCCTAACCCGTACCCTAAACCGAGCCCTAACCCTAACACTAACCCTAACCCTAACCCTAACCCATACCCTACGCCGTACCCGAACCCCTCCCCGAACCCGTAGCCTAAGCCGTACCCTAAGCCTAACCCTAAGCCTAACCCTAACCCTAGGCTACCCTTGACTGCTTCTGCCTCCAATAGATTTCCTAAGCACTAGTGTTTGAAGGAACAGCTTAAAAAGAGAATCCTAATGTGATTTCTTTATAATGGGTGTGTTCCTTATCTTATCCTAGTGTCTAAACTCTTCTCCATGGCTGGACCCCCAAATAATATTCCTTTACGTGCTAAGGGGTATCTAGAGAGTGGGATAGGTTTACTAACTACCCTAACCCTAATGCGTACCCTAACCCTAACCCCTACCCTAACCCTAACACGTACCCTAATCCTAACCCGTACCCTAAACCGAGCCCTAACCCTAACACGAACCCTAACCCTAACCCTAACCCATACCCTACGCCGTACCCGAACCCCTCCCCGAACCCCTACCCTAAGCCGTACCCTAACCCTAACCCTAAGCCTAACCCTAACCCTAGGCTACCCTTGACTGCTTCTGCCTCCAATAGATTTCCTAAGCACTAGTGTTTGAAGGAACAGCTTAAAAAGAGAATCCTAATGTGATTTCTTTATAATGGGTGTGTTCCTTATCTTATCCTAGTGTCTAAACTCTTCTCCATGGCTGGACCCCCAAATAATATTCCTTTACGTGCTAAGGGGTATCTAGAGAGTGGGATAGCTTTAATAACTACCCTAACCCTAACACGTACCCTAACCCTAACCCCTACCCTAACCCTAACCCCTACCCTAACCCTAACACGTACCCTAATCCTAACCCGTACCCTGAACCGAGCCCTAACCCTAAGACTAACCCTAACCCTAACCCTAACCCATACCCTACGCCGTACCCAAACCCCTCCCCGAACCCGTACCCTAAGCCGTACCCTAAGCCTAACCCTAAGCCTAACCCTAACCCTAGGCTACCCTTGACTGCTTCTGCCTCCAATAGATTTCCTAAGCACTAGTGTTTTAAGGAACGGCTTAAAAACAGAATCCTAATGTGATTTCTTTATAATGGGTGTGTTCCTTATTTATCCTAGTGTCTAAACTCTTCTCCATGGCTGGACCCGCAAATAATATTCCTTTACGTGCTAAGGGGTATCTAGAGAGTGGGATAGGTTTACTAACTACCCTAACCTAATGCGTACCCTAACCCTAACCCCTACCCTAACCCTAACACGTACCCTAATCCTAACCCGTACCCTAAACTGAGCCCTAACCCTAACACTAACCCTAACCCTAACCCTAACCCATACCCTACACCGTACCCGAACCCCTCCCCGAAACCGTACCCTAAGCCGTACCCTAACCCTAACCCTAAGCCTAACCCTAACCCTAGGCTACCCTTGACTGCTTCTGCCTCCAATAGATTTCCTAAGCACTAGTGTTTGAAGGAACAGCTTAAAAAGAGAATCCTAATGTGATTTCTTTATAATGGGTGTGTTCCTTATCTTATCCTAGTGTCTAAACTCTTCTCCATGGCTGGACCCCCAAATAATATTCCTTTACGTGCTAAGGGGTATCTAGAGAGTGGGATAGGTTTAATAACTACCCTAAACCTAACGCGTACCCTAACCCTAACCCCTACCCTAACCCTAACCCGTACCCTAATCCTAACCCGTACCCTAAACCGAGCCCTAACCCTAACACTAACCCTAACCCTAACCCTAACCCATACCCTACGCCGTACCCGAACCCCTCCCCGAACCCGTACCCTAAGCCGTACCCTAAGCCTAACCCTAAGCCTAACCCTAACCCTAGGCTACCCTTGACTGCTTCTGCCTCCAATAGATTTCCTAAGCACTAGTGTTTGAAGGAACAGCTTAAAAAGAGAATCCTAATGTGATTTCTTTATAATGGGTGTGTTCCTTATCTTATCCTAGTGTCTAAACTCTTCTCCATGGCTGGACCCCCAAATAATATTCCTTTACATGCTAAGGGGTATCTAGAGAGTGGGATAGGTTTAATAACTACCCTAACCCTAACGCGTACCCTAACCCTAACCCCTACCCTAACCCTAAAACGTACCCTAATCCTAACCCGTACACTAAACCGAGCCCTAACCCTAACACTAACCCTAACCCTAACCCTAACCCATACCCTACGCCGTACCCGAACCCCTCCCCGAACCCGTACCCTAAGCCGTACCCTAACCCTAACCCTAAGCCTAACCCTAACCCTAGGCTACCCTTGACTGCTTCTGCCTCCAACAGATTTCCTAAGCACTAGTGTTTGAAGGAACAGCTTAAAAAGAGAATCCTAATGTGATTTCTTTATTATGGGTGTGTTCCTTATCTTATCCTAGTGTCTAAACTCTTCTCCATGGCTGGACCCCCAAATAATATTCCTTTACGTGCTAAGGGGTATCTAGAGAGTGGGATAGGTTTAATAACTACCCTAACCCTAACGCGTACCCTAACCCTAACCCCTACCCTAACCCTAACACGTACCCTAATCCTAACCCGTACCCTAAACCGAGCCCTAACCCTAACACTAACCCTAACCCTAACCCTAACCCATACCCTACGCCGTACCCGAACCCCTCCCCGAACCCGTAGCCTAAGCCGTACCCTAAGCCTAACCCTAAGCCTAACCCTAACCCTAGGCTACCCTTGACTGCTTCTGCCTCCAATAGATTTCCTAAGCACTAGTGTTTGAAGGAACAGCTTAAAAAGAGAATCCTAATGTGATTTCTTTATAATGGGTGTGTTCCTTATCTTATCCTAGTGTCTAAACTCTTCTCCATGGCTGGACCCCCAAATAATATTCCTTTACGTGCTAAGGGGTATCTAGAGAGTGGGATAGGTTTAATAACTACCCTAACCCTAACACGTACCCTAACCCTAACCCCTACCCTAACCCTAACACGTACCCTAATCCTAACCCGTACCCTGAACCGAGCCCTAACCCTAACACTAACCCTAACCCTAACCCTAACACATACCCTACGCCGTACCCGAACCCCTCCCCGAACCCGTACCCTAAGCCGTACCCTAAGCCTAACCCTAAGCCTAACCCTAACCCTAGGCTACCCTTGACTGCTTCTGCCTCCAATAGATTTCCTAAGCACTAGTGTTTGAAGGAACAGCTTAAAAAGAGAATCCTAATGTGATTTCTTTATAATGGGTGTGTTCCTTATCTTATCCTAGTGTCTAAACTCTTCTCCATGGCTGGACCCACAAATAATATACCTTTACGTGCTAAGGGGTATCTAGAGAGTGGGATAGGTTTAATAACTACCCTAACCCTAACGCGTACCCTAACCCTAACCCCTACCCTAACCCTAACACGTACCCTAATCCTAACCCGTACCCTAAACCGAGCCCTAACCCTAACTCTAAACCTAAACCTAACCCTAACCCATACCCTACACCGTACCCGAACCCCTCCCCGAACCCGTAGACTAAGCCGTACCCTAAGCCTAACCCTAACCCTAGGCTACCCTTGACTGCTTCTGCCTCCAACAGATTTCCTAAGCACTAGTGTTTGAAGGAACAGCTTAAAAAGAGAATCCTAATGTGATTTCTTTATTATGGGTGTGTTCCTTATCTTATCCTAGTGTCTAAACTCTTCTCCATGGCTGGACCCCCAAATAATATTCCTTTACTTGCTAAGGGGTATCTAGAGAGTGGGATAGGTTTAATAACTACCCTAACCCTAACGCGTACCCTAACCCTAACCCCTACCCTAACCCTAACACGTACCCTAATCCTAACCCGTACCCTAAACCGAGCCCTAACCCTAACACTAACCCTAACCCTAACCCTAACCCATACCCTACGCCGTACCCGAACCCCTCCCCGAACCCGTAGCCTAAGCCGTACCCTAAGCCTAACCCTAAGCCTAACCCTAACCCTAGGCTACCCTTGACTGCTTCTGCCTCCAATAGATTTCCTAAGCACTAGTGTTTGAAGGAACAGCTTAAAAAGAGAATCCTAATGTGATTTCTTTATAATGGGTGTGTTCCTTATCTTATCCTAGTGTCTAAACTCTTCTCCATGGCTGGACCCCCAAATAATATTCCTTTACGTGCTAAGGGGTATCTAGAGAGTGGGATAGGTTTACTAACTACCCTAACCCTAATGCGTACCCTAACCCTAACCCCTACCCTAACCCTAACACGTACCCTAATCCTAACCCGTACCCTAAACCGAGCCCTAACCCTAACACGAACCCTAACCCTAACCCTAACCCATACCCTACGCCGTACCCGAACCCCTCCCCGAACCCCTACCCTAAGCCGTACCCTAACCCTAACCCTAAGCCTAACCCTAACCCTAGGCTACCCTTGACTGCTTCTGCCTCCAATAGATTTCCTAAGCACTAGTGTTTGAAGGAACAGCTTAAAAAGAGAATCCTAATGTGATTTCTTTATAATGGGTGTGTTCCTTATCTTATCCTAGTGTCTAAACTCTTCTCCATGGCTGGACCCCCAAATAATATTCCTTTACGTGCTAAGGGGTATCTAGAGAGTGGGATAGCTTTAATAACTACCCTAACCCTAACACGTACCCTAACCCTAACCCCTACCCTAACCCTAACCCCTACCCTAACCCTAACACGTACCCTAATCCTAACCCGTACCCTGAACCGAGCCCTAACCCTAAGACTAACCCTAACCCTAACCCTAACCCATACCCTACGCCGTACCCAAACCCCTCCCCGAACCCGTACCCTAAGCCGTACCCTAAGCCTAACCCTAAGCCTAACCCTAACCCTAGGCTACCCTTGACTGCTTCTGCCTCCAATAGATTTCCTAAGCACTAGTGTTTTAAGGAACGGCTTAAAAACAGAATCCTAATGTGATTTCTTTATAATGGGTGTGTTCCTTATTTATCCTAGTGTCTAAACTCTTCTCCATGGCTGGACCCGCAAATAATATTCCTTTACGTGCTAAGGGGTATCTAGAGAGTGGGATAGGTTTACTAACTACCCTAACCTAATGCGTACCCTAACCCTAACCCCTACCCTAACCCTAACACGTACCCTAATCCTAACCCGTACCCTAAACTGAGCCCTAACCCTAACACTAACCCTAACCCTAACCCTAACCCATACCCTACACCGTACCCGAACCCCTCCCCGAAACCGTACCCTAAGCCGTACCCTAACCCTAACCCTAAGCCTAACCCTAACCCTAGTCTACCCTTGACTGCTTCTGCCTCCAATAGATTTCCTAAGCACTAGTGTTTGAAGGAACAGCTTAAAAAGAGAATCCTAATGTGATTTCTTTATAATGGGTGTGTTCCTTATCTTATCCTAGTGTCTAAACTCTTCTCCATGGCTGGACCCCCAAATAATATTCCTTTACGTGCTAAGGGGTATCTAGAGAGTGGGATAGGTTTAATAACTACCCTAAACCTAACGCGTACCCTAACCCTAACCCCTACCCTAACCCTAACCCGTACCCTAATCCTAACCCGTACCCTAAACCGAGCCCTAACCCTAACACTAACCCTAACCCTAACCCTAACCCATACCCTACGCCGTACCCGAACCCCTCCCCGAACCCGTACCCTAAGCCGTACCCTAAGCCTAACCCTAAGCCTAACCCTAACCCTAGGCTACCCTTGACTGCTTCTGCCTCCAATAGATTTCCTAAGCACTAGTGTTTGAAGGAACAGCTTAAAAAGAGAATCCTAATGTGATTTCTTTATAATGGGTGTGTTCCTTATCTTATCCTAGTGTCTAAACTCTTCTCCATGGCTGGACCCCCAAATAATATTCCTTTACATGCTAAGGGGTATCTAGAGAGTGGGATAGGTTTAATAACTACCCTAACCCTAACGCGTACCCTAACCCTAACCCCTACCCTAACCCTAAAACGTACCCTAATCCTAACCCGTACACTAAACCGAGCCCTAACCCTAACACTAACCCTAACCCTAACCCTAACCCATACCCTACGCCGTACCCGAACCCCTCCCCGAACCCGTACCCTAAGCCGTACCCTAACCCTAACCCTAAGCCTAACCCTAACCCTAGGCTACCCTTGACTGCTTCTGCCTCCAACAGATTTCCTAAGCACTAGTGTTTGAAGGAACAGCTTAAAAAGAGAATCCTAATGTGATTTCTTTATTATGGGTGTGTTCCTTATCTTATCCTAGTGTCTAAACTCTTCTCCATGGCTGGACCCCCAAATAATATTCCTTTACGTGCTAAGGGGTATCTAGAGAGTGGGATAGGTTTAATAACTACCCTAACCCTAACGCGTACCCTAACCCTAACCCCTACCCTAACCCTAACACGTACCCTAATCCTAACCCGTACCCTAAACCGAGCCCTAACCCTAACACTAACCCTAACCCTAACCCTAACCCATACCCTACGCCGTACCCGAACCCCTCCCCGAACCCGTAGCCTAAGCCGTACCCTAAGCCTAACCCTAAGCCTAACCCTAACCCTAGGCTACCCTTGACTGCTTCTGCCTCCAATAGATTTCCTAAGCACTAGTGTTTGAAGGAACAGCTTAAAAAGAGAATCCTAATGTGATTTCTTTATAATGGGTGTGTTCCTTATCTTATCCTAGTGTCTAAACTCTTCTCCATGGCTGGACCCCCAAATAATATTCCTTTACATGCTAAGGGGTATCTAGAGAGTGGGATAGGTTTAATAACTACCCTAACCCTAACGCGTACCCTAACCCTAACCCCTACCCTAACCCTAAAACGTACCCTAATCCTAACCCGTACACTAAACCGAGCCCTAACCCTAACACTAACCCTAACCCTAACCCTAACCCATACCCTACGCCGTACCCGAACCCCTCCCCGAACCCGTACCCTAAGCCGTACCCTAACCCTAACCCTAAGCCTAACCCTAACCCTAGGCTACCCTTGACTGCTTCTGCCTCCAACAGATTTCCTAAGCACTAGTGTTTGAAGGAACAGCTTAAAAAGAGAATCCTAATGTGATTTCTTTATTATGGGTGTGTTCCTTATCTTATCCTAGTGTCTAAACTCTTCTCCATGGCTGGACCCCCAAATAATATTCCTTTACGTGCTAAGGGGTATCTAGAGAGTGGGATAGGTTTAATAACTACCCTAACCCTAACGCGTACCCTAACCCTAACCCCTACCCTAACCCTAACACGTACCCTAATCCTAACCCGTACCCTAAACCGAGCCCTAACCCTAACACTAACCCTAACCCTAACCCTAACCCATACCCTACGCCGTACCCGAACCCCTCCCCGAACCCGTAGCCTAAGCCGTACCCTAAGCCTAACCCTAAGCCTAACCCTAACCCTAGGCTACCCTTGACTGCTTCTGCCTCCAATAGATTTCCTAAGCACTAGTGTTTGAAGGAACAGCTTAAAAAGAGAATCCTAATGTGATTTCTTTATAATGGGTGTGTTCCTTATCTTATCCTAGTGTCTAAACTCTTCTCCATGGCTGGACCCCCAAATAATATTCCTTTACGTGCTAAGGGGTATCTAGAGAGTGGGATAGCTTTAATAACTACCCTAACCCTAACACGTACCCTAACCCTAACCCCTACCCTAACCCTAACCCCTACCCTAACCCTAACACGTACCCTAATCCTAACCCGTACCCTGAACCGAGCCCTAACCCTAAGACTAACCCTAACCCTAACCCTAACCCATACCCTACGCCGTACCCAAACCCCTCCCCGAACCCGTACCCTAAGCCGTACCCTAAGCCTAACCCTAAGCCTAACCCTAACCCTAGGCTACCCTTGACTGCTTCTGCCTCCAATAGATTTCCTAAGCACTAGTGTTTTAAGGAACGGCTTAAAAACAGAATCCTAATGTGATTTCTTTATAATGGGTGTGTTCCTTATTTATCCTAGTGTCTAAACTCTTCTCCATGGCTGGACCCGCAAATAATATTCCTTTACGTGCTAAGGGGTATCTAGAGAGTGGGATAGGTTTACTAACTACCCTAACCTAATGCGTACCCTAACCCTAACCCCTACCCTAACCCTAACACGTACCCTAATCCTAACCCGTACCCTAAACTGAGCCCTAACCCTAACACTAACCCTAACCCTAACCCTAACCCATACCCTACACCGTACCCGAACCCCTCCCCGAAACCGTACCCTAAGCCGTACCCTAACCCTAACCCTAAGCCTAACCCTAACCCTAGGCTACCCTTGACTGCTTCTGCCTCCAATAGATTTCCTAAGCACTAGTGTTTGAAGGAACAGCTTAAAAAGAGAATCCTAATGTGATTTCTTTATAATGGGTGTGTTCCTTATCTTATCCTAGTGTCTAAACTCTTCTCCATGGCTGGACCCCCAAATAATATTCCTTTACGTGCTAAGGGGTATCTAGAGAGTGGGATAGGTTTAATAACTACCCTAAACCTAACGCGTACCCTAACCCTAACCCCTACCCTAACCCTAACCCGTACCCTAATCCTAACCCGTACCCTAAACCGAGCCCTAACCCTAACACTAACCCTAACCCTAACCCTAACCCATACCCTACGCCGTACCCGAACCCCTCCCCGAACCCGTACCCTAAGCCGTACCCTAAGCCTAACCCTAAGCCTAACCCTAACCCTAGGCTACCCTTGACTGCTTCTGCCTCCAATAGATTTCCTAAGCACTAGTGTTTGAAGGAACAGCTTAAAAAGAGAATCCTAATGTGATTTCTTTATAATGGGTGTGTTCCTTATCTTATCCTAGTGTCTAAACTCTTCTCCATGGCTGGACCCCCAAATAATATTCCTTTACATGCTAAGGGGTATCTAGAGAGTGGGATAGGTTTAATAACTACCCTAACCCTAACGCGTACCCTAACCCTAACCCCTACCCTAACCCTAAAACGTACCCTAATCCTAACCCGTACACTAAACCGAGCCCTAACCCTAACACTAACCCTAACCCTAACCCTAACCCATACCCTACGCCGTACCCGAACCCCTCCCCGAACCCGTACCCTAAGCCGTACCCTAACCCTAACCCTAAGCCTAACCCTAACCCTAGGCTACCCTTGACTGCTTCTGCCTCCAATAGATTTCCTAAGCACTAGTGTTTGAAGGAACAGCTTAAAAAGAGAATCCTAATGTGATTTCTTTATAATGGGTGTGTTCCTTATCTTATCCTAGTGTCTAAACTCTTCTCCATGGCTGGACCCCCAAATAATATTCCTTTACATGCTAAGGGGTATCTAGAGAGTGGGATAGGTTTAATAACTACCCTAACCCTAACGCGTACCCTAACCCTAACCCCTACCCTAACCCTAAAACGTACCCTAATCCTAACCCGTACACTAAACCGAGCCCTAACCCTAACACTAACCCTAACCCTAACCCTAACCCATACCCTACGCCGTACCCGAACCCCTCCCCGAACCCGTACCCTAAGCCGTACCCTAACCCTAACCCTAAGCCTAACCCTAACCCTAGGCTACCCTTGACTGCTTCTGCCTCCAACAGATTTCCTAAGCACTAGTGTTTGAAGGAACAGCTTAAAAAGAGAATCCTAATGTGATTTCTTTATTATGGGTGTGTTCCTTATCTTATCCTAGTGTCTAAACTCTTCTCCATGGCTGGACCCCCAAATAATATTCCTTTACGTGCTAAGGGGTATCTAGAGAGTGGGATAGGTTTAATAACTACCCTAACCCTAACGCGTACCCTAACCCTAACCCCTACCCTAACCCTAACACGTACCCTAATCCTAACCCGTACCCTAAACCGAGCCCTAACCCTAACACTAACCCTAACCCTAACCCTAACCCATACCCTACGCCGTACCCGAACCCCTCCCCGAACCCGTAGCCTAAGCCGTACCCTAAGCCTAACCCTAAGCCTAACCCTAACCCTAGGCTACCCTTGACTGCTTCTGCCTCCAATAGATTTCCTAAGCACTAGTGTTTGAAGGAACAGCTTAAAAAGAGAATCCTAATGTGATTTCTTTATAATGGGTGTGTTCCTTATCTTATCCTAGTGTCTAAACTCTTCTCCATGGCTGGACCCCCAAATAATATTCCTTTACGTGCTAAGGGGTATCTAGAGAGTGGGATAGGTTTACTAACTACCCTAACCCTAATGCGTACCCTAACCCTAACCCCTACCCTAACCCTAACACGTACCCTAATCCTAACCCGTACCCTAAACCGAGCCCTAACCCTAACACGAACCCTAACCCTAACCCTAACCCATACCCTACGCCGTACCCGAACCCCTCCCCGAACCCCTACCCTAAGCCGTACCCTAACCCTAACCCTAAGCCTAACCCTAACCCTAGGCTACCCTTGACTGCTTCTGCCTCCAATAGATTTCCTAAGCACTAGTGTTTGAAGGAACAGCTTAAAAAGAGAATCCTAATGTGATTTCTTTATAATGGGTGTGTTCCTTATCTTATCCTAGTGTCTAAACTCTTCTCCATGGCTGGACCCCCAAATAATATTCCTTTACGTGCTAAGGGGTATCTAGAGAGTGGGATAGCTTTAATAACTACCCTAACCCTAACACGTACCCTAACCCTAACCCCTACCCTAACCCTAACCCCTACCCTAACCCTAACACGTACCCTAATCCTAACCCGTACCCTGAACCGAGCCCTAACCCTAAGACTAACCCTAACCCTAACCCTAACCCATACCCTACGCCGTACCCAAACCCCTCCCCGAACCCGTACCCTAAGCCGTACCCTAAGCCTAACCCTAAGCCTAACCCTAACCCTAGGCTACCCTTGACTGCTTCTGCCTCCAATAGATTTCCTAAGCACTAGTGTTTTAAGGAACGGCTTAAAAACAGAATCCTAATGTGATTTCTTTATAATGGGTGTGTTCCTTATTTATCCTAGTGTCTAAACTCTTCTCCATGGCTGGACCCGCAAATAATATTCCTTTACGTGCTAAGGGGTATCTAGAGAGTGGGATAGGTTTACTAACTACCCTAACCTAATGCGTACCCTAACCCTAACCCCTACCCTAACCCTAACACGTACCCTAATCCTAACCCGTACCCTAAACTGAGCCCTAACCCTAACACTAACCCTAACCCTAACCCTAACCCATACCCTACACCGTACCCGAACCCCTCCCCGAAACCGTACCCTAAGCCGTACCCTAACCCTAACCCTAAGCCTAACCCTAACCCTAGGCTACCCTTGACTGCTTCTGCCTCCAATAGATTTCCTAAGCACTAGTGTTTGAAGGAACAGCTTAAAAAGAGAATCCTAATGTGATTTCTTTATAATGGGTGTGTTCCTTATCTTATCCTAGTGTCTAAACTCTTCTCCATGGCTGGACCCCCAAATAATATTCCTTTACGTGCTAAGGGGTATCTAGAGAGTGGGATAGGTTTAATAACTACCCTAAACCTAACGCGTACCCTAACCCTAACCCCTACCCTAACCCTAACCCGTACCCTAATCCTAACCCGTACCCTAAACCGAGCCCTAACCCTAACACTAACCCTAACCCTAACCCTAACCTATACCCTACGCCGTACCCGAACCCCTCCCCGAACCCGTACCCTAAGCCGTACCCTAAGCCTAACCCTAAGCCTAACCCTAACCCTAGGCTACCCTTGACTGCTTCTGCCTCCAATAGATTTCCTAAGCACTAGTGTTTGAAGGAACAGCTTAAAAAGAGAATCCTAATGTGATTTCTTTATAATGGGTGTGTTCCTTATCTTATCCTAGTGTCTAAACTCTTCTCCATGGCTGGACCCCCAAATAATATTCCTTTACATGCTAAGGGGTATCTAGAGAGTGGGATAGGTTTAATAACTACCCTAACCCTAACGCGTACCCTAACCCTAACCCCTACCCTAACCCTAAAACGTACCCTAATCCTAACCCGTACACTAAACCGAGCCCTAACCCTAACACTAACCCTAACCCTAACCCTAACCCATACCCTACGCCGTACCCGAACCCCTCCCCGAACCCGTACCCTAAGCCGTACCCTAACCCTAACCCTAAGCCTAACCCTAACCCTAGGCTACCCTTGACTGCTTCTGCCTCCAATAGATTTCCTAAGCACTAGTGTTTGAAGGAACAGCTTAAAAAGAGAATCCTAATGTGATTTCTTTATAATGGGTGTGTTCCTTATCTTATCCTAGTGTCTAAACTCTTCTCCATGGCTGGACCCCCAAATAATATTCCTTTACGTGCTAAGGGGTATCTAGAGAGTGGGATAGGTTTAATAACTACCCTAACCCTAACGCGTACCCTAACCCTAACCCCTACGCTAACCCTAACACGTACCCTAATCCTAACCCGTACACTAAACCGAGCCCTAACCCTAACTCAAAACCTAACCCTAACCCATACCCTACGCCGTACCCGAACCCCTCCCCGAACCCGTAGACTAAGCCGTACCCTAAGCCTAACCCTAAGCCTAACCCTAACCCTAGGCTACCCTTGACTGCTTCTGCCTCCAATAGATTTCCTAAGCACTAGTGTTTGAAGGAACAGCTTAAAAAGAGAATCCTAATGTGATTTCTTTATAATGGGTGTGTTCCTTATCTTATCCTAGTGTCTAAACTCTTCTCCATGGCTGGACCCCCAAATAATATTCCTTTACGTGCTAAGGGGTATCTAGAGAGTGGGATAGGTTTAATAACTACCCTAACCCTAACGCGTACCCTAACCCTAACCCCTACCCTAACCCTAACACGTACCCTAATCCTAACCCGTACCCTGAACCGAGCCCTAACCCTAACACTAACCCTAACCCTAACCCTAACCCATACCCTACGCCGTACCCGAACCCCTCCCCGAACCCGTACCCTAAGCCGTACCCTAAGCCTAACCCTAAGCCTAACCCTAACCCTAGGCTACCCTTGACTGCTTCTGCCTCCAATAGATTTCCTAAGCACTAGTGTTTGAAGAAACAGCTTAAAAAGAGAATCCTAATGTGATTTCTTTATAATGGGTGTGTTCCTTATCTTATCCTAGTGTCTAAACTCTTCTCCATGGCTGGACCCCCAAATAATATTCCTTTACGTGCTAAGGGGTATCTAGAGAGTGGGATAGGTTTAATAACTACCCTAACCCTAACACGTACCCTAACCCTAACCCCTACCCTAACCCTAACACGTACCCTAATCCTAACCCGTACCCTGAACCGAGCCCTAACCCTAACACTAACCCTAACCCTAACCCTAACCCATACCCTACGCCGTACCCGAACCCCTCCCCGAACCCGTACCCTAAGCCGTACCCTAAGCCTAACCCTAAGCCTAACCCTAACCCTAGGCTACCCTTGACTGCTTCTGCCTCCAATAGATTTCCTAAGCACTAGTGTTTGAAGGAACAGCTTAAAAAGAGAATCCTAATGTGATTTCTTTATAATGGGTGTGTTCCTTATCTTATCCTAGTGTCTAAACTCTTCTCCATGGCTGGACCCACAAATAATATACCTTTACGTGCTAAGGGGTATCTAGAGAGTGGGATAGGTTTAATAACTACCCTAACCCTAACGCGTACCCTAACCCTAACCCCTACCCTAACCCTAACACGTACCCTAATCCTAACCCGTACCCTAAACTGAGCCCTAACCCTAACACTAACCCTAACCCTAACCCTAACCCATACCCTACACCGTACCCGAACCCCACCCCGAAACCGTACCCTAAGCCGTACCCTAACCCTAACCCTAAGCCTAACCCTAACCCTAGGCTACCCTTGACTGCTTCTGCCTCCAATAGATTTCCTAAGCACTAGTGTTTGAAGGAACAGCTTAAAAAGAGAATCCTAATGTGATTTCTTTATAATGGGTGTGTTCCTTATCTTATCCTAGTGTCTAAACTCTTCTCCATGGCTGGACCCCCAAATAATATTCCTTTACGTGCTAAGGGGTATCTAGAGAGTGGGATAGGTTTAATAACTACCCTAACCCTAACGCGTACCCTAACCCTAACCCCTACCCTAACCCTAACACGTACCCTAATCCTAACCCGTACCCTAAACCGAGCCCTAACCCTAACACTAACCCTAACCCTAACCCTAACCCATACCCTACGCCATACCCGAACCCCTCCCCGAACCCGTAGCCTAAGCCGTACCCTAAGCCTAACCCTAAGCCTAACCCTAACCCTAGGCTACCCTTGACTGCTTCTGCCTCCAATAGATTTCCTAAGCACTAGTGTTTGAAGGAACAGCTTAAAAAGAGAATCCTAATGTGATTTCTTTATAATGGGTGTGTTCCTTATCTTATCCTAGTGTCTAAACTCTTCTCCATGGCTGGACCCCCAAATAATATTCCTTTACGTGCTAAGGGGTATCTAGAGAGTGGGATAGGTTTAATAACTACCCTAAACCTAACGCGTACCCTAACCCTAACCCCTACCCTAACCCTAACACGTACCCTAATCCTAACCCGTACTCTAAACCGAGCCGTAACCCTAACACTAACCCTAACCCTAACCCTAACCCATACCCTACGCCGTACCCGAACCCCTCCCCGAACCCGTACCCTAAGCCGTACCCTAAGCCTAACCCTAAGCCTAACCCTAACCCTAGGCTACCCTTGACTGCTTCTGCCTCCAATAGATTTCCTAAGCACTAGTGTTTGAAGGAACAGCTTAAAAAGAGAATCCTAATGTGATTTCTTTATAATGGGTGTGTTCCTTATCTTATCCTAGTGTCTAAACTCTTCTCCATGGCTGGACCCCCAAATAATATTCCTTTACATGCTAAGGGGTATCTAGAGAGTGGGATAGGTTTAATAACTACCCTAACCCTAACGCGTACCCTAACCCTAACCCCTACCCTAACCCTAAAACGTACCCTAATCCTAACCCGTACACTAAACCGAGCCCTAACCCTAACTCAAACCCTAACCCTAACCCTAACCCATACCCTACGCCGTACCCGAACCCCTCCCCGAACCCGTACCCTAAGCCGTACCCTAACCCTAACCCTAAGCCTAACCCTAACCCTAGGCTACCCTTGACTGCTTCTGCCTCCAATAGATTTCCTAAGCACTAGTGTTTGAAGGAACAGCTTAAAAAGAGAATCCTAATGTGATTTCTTTATAATGGGTGTGTTCCTTATCTTATCCTAGTGTCTAAACTCTTCTCCATGGCTGGACCCGCAAATAATATTCCTTTACGTGCTAAGGGGTATCTAGAGAGTGGGATAGGTTTACTAACTACCCTAACCCTAATGCGTACCCTAACCCTAACCCCTACCCTAACCCTAACACGTACCCTAATCCTAACCCGTACCCTAAACCGAGCCCTAACCCTAACACGAACCCTAACCCTAACCCTAACCCATACCCTACGCCGTACCCGAACCCCTCCCCGAACCCCTACCCTAAGCCGTACCCTAACCCTAACCCTAAGCCTAACCCTAACCCTAGGCTACCCTTGACTGCTTCTGCCTCCAATAGATTTCCTAAGCACTAGTGTTTGAAGGAACAGCTTAAAAAGAGAATCCTAATGTGATTTCTTTATAATGGGTGTGTTCCTCATCTTATCCTAGTGTCTAAACTCTTCTCCATGGCTGGACCCCCAAATAATATTCCTTTACGTGCTAAGGGGTATCTAGAGAGTGGGATAGGTTTAATAACTACCCTAACCCTAACACGTACCCTAACCCTAACCCCTACACTAACCCTAACCCCTACCCTAACCCTAACACGTACCCTAATCCTAACCCGTACCCTGAACCGAGCCCTAACCCTAAGACAAACCCTAACCCTAACCCTAACCCATACCCTACGCCGTACCCAAACCCCTCCCCGAACCCGTACCCTAAGCCGTACCCTAAGCCTAACCCTAAGCCTAACCCTAACCCTAGGCTACCCTTGACTGCTTCTGCCTCCAATAGATTTCCTAAGCACTAGTGTTTTAAGGAACGGCTTAAAAACAGAATCCTAATGTGATTTCTTTATAATGGGTGTGTTCCTTATTTATCCTAGTGTCTAAACTCTTCTCCATGGCTGAACCCGCAAATAATATTCCTTTACGTGCTAAGGGGTATCTAGAGAGTGGGATAGGTTTACTAACTACCCTAACCTAATGCGTACCCTAACCCTAACCCCTACCCTAACCCTAACACGTACCCTAATACTAACCCGTACCCTGAACCGAGCCCTAACCCTAAAACTAACCCTAACCCTAACCCTAACCCATACCCTACGCCGTACCCGAACCCCTCCCCGAACCCGTACCCTAAGCCGTACCCTAAGCCTAACCCTAAGCCTAACCCTAACCCTAGGCTACCCTTGACTGCTTCTGCCTCCAATAGATTTCCTAAGCACTAGTGTTTTAAGGAACGGCTTAAAAACAGAATCCTAATGTGATTTCTTTATAATGGGTGTGTTCCTTATCTTATCCTAGTGTCTAAACTCTTCTCCATGGCTAGACCCCCAAATAATATTCCTTTACGTGCTAAGGGGTATCTAGAGAGTGGGATAGGTTTAATAACTACCCTAACCCTAACGCGTACCCTAACCCTAACCCCTACCCTAACCCTAACACGTACCCTAATCCTAACCCGTACCCTAAACTGAGCCCTAACCCTAACACTAACCCTAACCCTAACCCTAACCCATACCCTACGCCGTACCCGAACCCCTCCCCGAACCCGTACCCTAAGCCGTACCCTAAGCCTAACCCTAAGCCTAACCCTAACCCTTGGCTACCCTTGACTGCTTCTGCCTCCAATAGATTTCCTAAGCACTAGTGTTTGAAGGAACAGCTTAAAAAGAGAATCCTAATGTGATTTCTTTATAATGGGTGTGTTCCTTATCTTATCCTAGTGTCTAAACTCTTCTCCATGGCTGGACCCACAAATAATATACCTTTACGTACTAAGGGGTATCTAGAGAGTGGGATAGGTTTAATAACTACCCTAACCCTAACGCGTACCCTAACCCTAACCCCTACCCTAACCCTAACACGTACCCTAATCCTAACCCGTACCCTAAACCGAGCCCTAACCCTAACACTAACCCTAACCCTAACCCTAACCCATACCCTACGCCGTACCCGAACCCCTACCCGAACCCGTAGCCTAAGCCGTACCCTAAGCCTAACCCTAAGCCTAACCCTAACCCTAGGCTACCCTTGACTGCTTCTGCCTCCAATAGATTTCCTAAGCACTAGTGTTTGAAGGAACAGCTTAAAAAGAGAATCCTAATGTGATTTCTTTATAATGGGTGTGTTCCTTATCTTATCCTAGTGTCTAAACTCTTCTCCATGGCTGGACCCCCAAATAATATTCCTTTACGTGCTAACGGATATCTAGAGAGTGGGATAGGTTTAATAACTACCCTAACCCTAACACGTACCCTAACCCTAACCCCTACCCTAATGCTAACACGTACCCTAATCCTAACCCGTACCCTGAACCGAGCCCTAACCCTAACACTAACCCTAACCCTAACCCTAACCCATACCCTACACCGTACCCGAACCCCTCCCCGAAACCGTACCCTAAGCCGTACCCTAAACCTAACCCTAAGCCTAACCCTAACCCTAGGCTACCCTTGACTGCTTCTGCCTCCAATAGATTTCCTAAGCACTAGTGTTTGAAGGAACAGCTTAAAAAGAGAATCCTAATGTGATTTCTTTATAATGGGTGTGTTCCTTATCTTATCCTAGTGTCTAAACTCTTCTCCATGGCTGGACCCCCAAATAATATTCCTTTACGTGCTAAGGGGTATCTAGAGAGTGGGATAGGTTTAATAACTACCCTAAACCTAACGCGTACCCTAACCCTAACCCCTACCCTAACCCTAACACGTACCCTAATCCTAACCCGTACCCTGAACCGAGCCCTAACCCTAACACTAACCCTAACCCTAACCCTAACCCATACCCTACGCCGTACCCGAACCCCTCCCCGAACCCGTACCCTAAGCCGTACCCTAAGCCTAACCCTAAGCCTAACCCTAACCCTAGGCTACCCTTGACTGCTTCTGCCTCCAATAGATTTCCTAAGCACTAGTGTTTGAAGGAACAGCTTAAAAAGAGAATCCTAATGTGATTTCTTTATAATGGGTGTGTTCCTTATCTTATCCTAGTGTCTAAACTCTTCTCCATGGCTGGACCCCCAAATAATATTCCTTTACGTGCTAAGGGGTATCTAGAGAGTGGGATAGGTTTAATAACTACCCTAACCCTAACACGTACCCTAACCCTAACCCCTACCCTAACCCTAACACGTACCCTAATCCTAACCCGTACCCTGAACCGAGCCCTAACCCTAACACTAACCCTAACCCTAACCCTAACCCATACCCTACGCCGTACCCGAACCCCTCCCTGAACCCGTACCCTAAGCCGTACCCTAAGCCTAACCCTAAGCCTAACCCTAACCCTAGGCTACCCTTGACTGCTTCTGCCTCCAATAGATTTCCTAAGCACTAGTGTTTTAAGGAACGGCTTAAAAAGAGAATCCTAATGTGATTTCTTTATAATGGGTGTGTTCCTTATCTTATCCTAGTGTCTAAACTCTTCTCCATGGCTAGACCCCCAAATAATATTCCTTTACGTGCTAAGGGGTATCTAGAGAGTGGGATAGGTTTAATAACTACCCTAACCCTAACGCGTACCCTAACCCTAACCCCTACCCTAACCCTAACACGTACCCTAATCCTAACCCGTACCCTAAACCGAGCCCTAACCCTAACACTAACCCTAACCCTAACCCTAACCCATACCCTACGCCGTACCCGAACCCCTCCCCGAACCCGTAGCCTAAGCCGTACCCTAAGCCTAACCCTAAGCCTAACCCTAACCCTAGGCTACCCTTGACTGCTTCTGCCTCCAATAGATTTCCTAAGCACTAGTGTTTGAAGGAACAGCTTAAAAAGAGAATCCTAATGTGATTTCTTTATAATGGGTGTGTTCCTTATCTTATCCTAGTGTCTAAACTCTTCTCCATGGCTGGACCCCCAAATAATATTCCTTTACGTGCTAACGGATATCTAGAGAGTGGGATAGGTTTAATAACTACCCTAACCCTAACACGTACCCTAACCCTAACCCCTACCCTAACGCTAACACGTACCCTAATCCTAACCCGTACCCTGAACCGAGCCCTAACCCTAACACTAACCCTAACCCTAACCCTAACCCATACCCAACGCCGTACCCGAACCCCTCCCCGAACCCGTACCCTAAGCCGTACCCTAAGCCTAACCCTAAGCCTAACCCTAACCCTAGGCTACCCTTGACTGCTTCTGCCTCCAATAGATTTCCTAAGCACTAGTGTTTTAAGGAACGGCTTAAAAACAGAATCCTAATGTGATTTCTTTATAATGGGTGTGTTCCTTATCTTATCCTAGTGTCTAAACTCTTCTCCATGGCTGGACCCCCAAATAATATTCCTTTACGTGCTAAGGGGTATCTAGAGAGTGGGATAGGTTTACTAACTACCCTAACCCTAACGCGTACCCTAACCCTAACCCCTACCCTAACCCTAACACGTACCCTAATCCTAACCCGTACCCTAAACCGAGCCCTAACCCTAACACTAACCCTAACCCTAACCCTAACCCATACCCTACGCCGTACCCGAACCCCTCCCCGAACCCGTACCCTAAGCCGTACCCTAAGCCGTACCCTAAGCCTAACCCTAACCCTAGGCTACCCTTGACTGCTTCTGCCTCCAATAGATTTCCTAAGCACTAGTGTTTGAAGGAACAGCTTAAAAAGAGAATCCTAATGTGATTTCTTTATAATGGGTGTGTTCCTTATCTTATCCTAGTGTCTAAACTCTTCTCCATGGCTGGACCCCCAAATAATATTCCTTTACGTGCTAAGGGGTATCTAGAGAGTGGGATAGCTTTAATAACTACCCTAAACCTAACACGTACCCTAACCCTAACCCCTACCCTAACCCTAACACGTACCCTAATCCTAACCCGTACCCTAAACCGAGCCCTAACCCTAACACTAACCCTAACCCTAACCCATACCCTACGCCGTACCCGAACCCCTCCCCGAACCCGTACCCTAAGCCGTACCCTAAGCCTAACCCTAAGCCTAACCCTAACCCTAGGCTACCCTTGACTGCTTCTGCCTCCAATAGATTTCCTAAGCACTAGTGTTTGAAGGAACAGCTTAAAAAGAGAATCCTAATGTGATTTCTTTATAATGGGTGTGTTCCTTATCTTATCCTAGTGTCTAAACTCTTCTCCATGGCTGGACCCCCAAATAATATTCCTTTACGTGCTAAGGGGTATCTAGAGAGTGGGATAGGTTTAATAACTACCCTAAACCTAACGCGTACCCTAACCCTAACCCCTACCCTAACCCTAACACGTACCCTAATCCTAACCCGTACCCTGAACCGAGCCCTAACCCTAACACTAACCCTAACCCTAACCCTAACCCATACCCTACGCCGTACCCGAACCCCTCCCCGAACCCGTACCCTAAGCCGTACCCTAAGCCTAACCCTAAGCCTAACCCTAACCCTAGGCTACCCTTGACTGCTTCTGCCTCCAATAGATTTCCTAAGCACTAGTGTTTGAAGGAACAGCTTAAAAAGAGAATCCTAATGTGATTTCTTTATAATGGGTGTGTTCCTTATCTTATCCTAGTGTCTAAACTCTTCTCCATGGCTGGACCCCCAAATAATATTCCTTTACGTGCTAAGGGGTATCTAGAGAGTGGGATAGGTTTAATAACTACCCTAACCCTAACACGTACCCTAACCCTAACCCCTACCCTAACCCTAACACGTACCCTAATCCTAACCCGTACCCTGAACCGAGCCCTAACCCTAACACTAACCCTAACCCTAACCCTAACCCATACCCTACGCCATACCCGAACCCCTCCCTGAACCCGTACCCTAAGCCGTACCCTAAGCCTAACCCTAAGCCTAACCCTAACCCTAGGCTACCCTTGACTGCTTCTGCCTCCAATAGATTTCCTAAGCACTAGTGTTTTAAGGAACGGCTTAAAAAGAGAATCCTAATGTGATTTCTTTATAATGGGTGTGTTCCTTATCTTATCCTAGTGTCTAAACTCTTCTCCATGGCTAGACCCCCAAATAATATTCCTTTACGTGCTAAGGGGTATCTAGAGAGTGGGATAGGTTTAATAACTACCCTAACCCTAACGCGTACCCTAACCCTAACCCCTACCCTAACCCTAACACGTACCCTAATCCTAACCCGTACCCTAAACCGAGCCCTAACCCTAACACTAACCCTAACCCTAACCCTAACCCATACCCTACGCCGTACCCGAACCCCTCCCCGAACCCGTAGCCTAAGCCGTACCCTAAGCCTAACCCTAAGCCTAACCCTAACCCTAGGCTACCCTTGACTGCTTCTGCCTCCAATAGATTTCCTAAGCACTAGTGTTTGAAGGAACAGCTTAAAAAGAGAATCCTAATGTGATTTCTTTATAATGGGTGTGTTCCTTATCTTATCCTAGTGTCTAAACTCTTCTCCATGGCTGGACCCCCAAATAATATTCCTTTACGTGCTAACGGATATCTAGAGAGTGGGATAGGTTTAATAACTACCCTAACCCTAACACGTACCCTAACCCTAACCCCTACCCTAACGCTAACACGTACCCTAATCCTAACCCGTACCCTGAACCGAGCCCTAACCCTAACACTAACCCTAACCCTAACCCTAACCCATACCCAACGCCGTACCCGAACCCCTCCCCGAACCCGTACCCTAAGCCGTACCCTAAGCCTAACCCTAAGCCTAACCCTAACCCTAGGCTACCCTTGACTGCTTCTGCCTCCAATAGATTTCCTAAGCACTAGTGTTTTAAGGAACGGCTTAAAAACAGAATCCTAATGTGATTTCTTTATAATGGGTGTGTTCCTTATCTTATCCTAGTGTCTAAACTCTTCTCCATGGCTGGACCCCCAAATAATATTCCTTTACGTGCTAAGGGGTATCTAGAGAGTGGGATAGGTTTACTAACTACCCTAACCCTAACGCGTACCCTAACCCTAACCCCTACCCTAACCCTAACACGTACCCTAATCCTAACCCGTACCCTAAACCGAGCCCTAACCCTAACACTAACCCTAACCCTAACCCTAACCCATACCCTACGCCGTACCCGAACCCCTCCCCGAACCCGTACCCTAAGCCGTACCCTAAGCCGTACCCTAAGCCTAACCCTAACCCTAGGCTACCCTTGACTGCTTCTGCCTCCAATAGATTTCCTAAGCACTAGTGTTTGAAGGAACAGCTTAAAAAGAGAATCCTAATGTGATTTCTTTATAATGGGTGTGTTCCTTATCTTATCCTAGTGTCTAAACTCTTCTCCATGGCTGGACCCCCAAATAATATTCCTTTACGTGCTAAGGGGTATCTAGAGAGTGGGATAGCTTTAATAACTACCCTAAACCTAACACGTACCCTAACCCTAACCCCTACCCTAACCCTAACACGTACCCTAATCCTAACCCGTACCCTAAACCGAGCCCTAACCCTAACACTAACCCTAACCCTAACCCATACCCTACGCCGTACCCGAACCCCTCCCCGAACCCGTACCCTAAGCCGTACCCTAAGCCTAACCCTAAGCCTAACCCTAACCCTAGGCTACCCTTGACTGCTTCTGCCTCCAATAGATTTCCTAAGCACTAGTGTTTGAAGGAACAGCTTAAAAAGAGAATCCTAATGTGATTTCTTTATAATGGGTGTGTTCCTTATCTTATCCTAGTGTCTAAACTCTTCTCCATGGCTGGACCCCCAAATAATATTCCTTTACATGCTAAGGGGTATCTAGAGAGTGGGATAGGTTTAATAACTACCCTAACCCTAACGCGTACCCTAACCCTAACCCCTACCCTAACCCTAAAACGTACCCTAATCCTAACCCGTACACTAAACCGAGCCCTAACCCTAACTCAAACCCTAACCCTAACCCTAACCCATACCCTACGCCGTACCCGAACCCCTCCCCGAACCCGTACCCTAAGCCGTACCCTAACCCTAACCCTAAGCCTAACCCTAACCCTAGGCTACCCTTGACTGCTTCTGCCTCCAATAGATTTCCTAAGCACTAGTGTTTGAAGGAACAGCTTAAAAAGAGAATCCTAATGTGATTTCTTTATAATGGGTGTGTTCCTTATCTTATCCTAGTGTCTAAACTCTTCTCCATGGCTGGACCCGCAAATAATATTCCTTTACGTGCTAAGGGGTATCTAGAGAGTGGGATAGGTTTACTAACTACCCTAACCCTAATGCGTACCCTAACCCTAACCCCTACCCTAACCCTAACACGTACCCTAATCCTAACCCGTACCCTAAACCGAGCCCTAACCCTAACACGAACCCTAACCCTAACCCTAACCCATACCCTACACCGTACCCGAACCCCTCCCCGAACCCCTACCCTAAGCCGTACCCTAACCCTAACCCTAAGCCTAACCCTAACCCTAGGCTACCCTTGACTGCTTCTGCCTCCAATAGATTTCCTAAGCACTAGTGTTTGAAGGAACAGCTTAAAAAGAGAATCCTAATGTGATTTCTTTATAATGTATGTGTTCCTTATTTTATCCTAGTGTCTAAACTCTTCTCCATGGCTGGACCCGCAAATAATATTCCTTTACGTGCTAAGGGGTATCTAGAGAGTGGGATAGGTTTAATAACTACCCTAACCCTAACGCGTACCCTAACCCTAACCCCTACCCTAACCCTAACACGTACCCTAATCCTAACCCGTACCCTAAACCGAGCCCTAACCCTAACACTAACCCTAAACCTAACCCTAACCCATACCCTACACCGTACCCGAACCCCTCCCCAAACCCGTACCCTAAGCCGTACCCTAAGCCTAACCCTAAGCCTAACCCTAACCCTAGGCTACCCTTGAATGCTTCTGCCTCCAACAGATTTCCTAAGCACTAATGTTTGAAGGAACAGCTTAAAAAGAGAATCCTAATGTGATTTCTTTATAATGGGTGTGTTCCTTATCTTATCCTAGTGTCTAAACTCTTCTCCATGGCTGGACCCCCAAATAATATTCCTTTACATGCTAAGGGGTATCTAGAGAGTGGGATAGGTTTAATAACTACCCTAACCCTAACGCGTACCCTAACCCTAACCCCTACCCTAACCCTAACACGTACCCTAATCCTAACCCGTACCCTAAACCGAGCCCTAACCCTTACACTAACCCTAACCCTAACACTAACCCATACCCTACGCCGTACCCGAACCCCTCCACGAACCCGTACCCTAAGCCGTACCCTAACCCAAACCCTAAGCCGAACCCTAACCCTAGGCTACCCTTGACTGCTACTGCCTCCAATAGATTTCCTAAGCCTAGTGTTTTAAGGAACAGCTTAAAAAGAGAATCCTAATGTGATTTCTTTATAATGGGTGTGTTCCTTATCTTATCCTAGTGTCTAAACTCTTCTCCATGGCTGGACCCCCAAATAATATTCCTTTACGTGCTAAGGGGTATCTAGAGAGTGGGATAGGTTTAATAACTACCCTAACCCTAAAGCGTACCCTAACCCTAACCCCTACCCTAACCCTAACACGTACCCTAATCCTAACCCATACCGTAAACCGAGACCTAAAGCTAAAACTAACCCTAACCCTAACCCTAACCCATACCCTACGCCGTACCCGAACCCCTCCCCGAACCCGTACCCTAAGCCGTACCCTAAGCCTAACCCTAAGCCTAACCCTAACCCTAGGCTACCCTTGACTGCTTCTGCCTCCAATAGATTTCCTAAGCACTAGTGTTTGAAGGAACAGCTTAAAAAGAGAATCCTAATGTGATTTCTTTATAATGGGTGTGTTCCTTATCTTATCCTAGTGTCTAAACTCTTCTCCATGGCTGGACCCCCAAATAATATTCCTTTACATGCTAAGGGGTATGTAGAGAGTGGGATAGGTTTAATAACTACCCTAACCCTAACGCGTACCCTAACCCTAACCCCTACCCTAACCCTAAAACGTACCCTAATCCTAACCCGTACACTAAACCGAGCCCTAACCCTAACTCAAACCCTAACCCTAACCCTAACCCATACCCTACGCCGTACCCGAACCCCTCCCCGAACCCGTACCCTAAGCCGTACCCTAACCCTAACCCTAAGCCTAACCCTAACCCTAGGCTACCCTTGACTGCTTCTGCCTCCAATAGATTTCCTAAGCACTAGTGTTTGAAGGAACAGCTTAAAAAGAGAATCCTAATGTGATTTCTTTATAATGGGTGTGTTCCTTATCTTATCCTAGTGTCTAAACTCTTCTCCATGGCTGGACCCCCAAATAATATTCCTTTACGTGCTAAGGGGTATCTAGAGAGTGGGATAGGTTTAATAACTACCCTAACCCTAACGCGTACCCTAACCCTAACCCCTACCCTAACCCTAACACGTACCCTAATCCTAACCCGTACACTAAACCGAGCCCTAACCCTAACTCAAAACCTAACCCTAACCCATACCCTACGCCGTACCCGAACCCCTCCCCGAACCCGTAGACTAAGCCGTACCCTAAGCCTAACCCTAAGCCTAACCCTAACCCTAGGCTACCCTTGACTGCTTCTGCCTCCAATAGATTTCCTAAGCACTAGTGTTTGAAGGAACAGCTTAAAAAGAGAATCCTAATGTGATTTCTTTATAATGGGTGTGTTCCTTATCTTATCCTAGTGTCTAAACTCTTCTCCATGGCTGGACCCCCAAATAATATTCCTTTACGTGCTAAGGGGTATCTAGAGAGTGGGATAGGTTTAATAACTACCCTAACCCTAACGCGTACCCTAACCCTAACCCCTACCCTAACCCTAACACGTACCCTAATCCTAACCCGTACCCTGAACCGAGCCCTAACCCTAACACTAACCCTAACCCTAACCCTAACCCATACCCTACGCCGTACCCGAACCCCTCCCCGAACCCGTACCCTAAGCCGTACCCTAAGCCTAACCCTAAGCCTAACCCTAACCCTAGGCTACCCTTGACTGCTTCTGCCTCCAATAGATTTCCTAAGCACTAGTGTTTGAAGAAACAGCTTAAAAAGAGAATCCTAATGTGATTTCTTTATAATGGGTGTGTTCCTTATCTTATCCTAGTGTCTAAACTCTTCTCCATGGCTGGACCCCCAAATAATATTCCTTTACGTGCTAAGGGGTATCTAGAGAGTGGGATAGGTTTAATAACTACCCTAACCCTAACACGTACCCTAACCCTAACCCCTACCCTAACCCTAACACGTACCCTAATCCTAACCCGTACCCTGAACCGAGCCCTAACCCTAACACTAACCCTAACCCTAACCCTAACCCATACCCTACGCCGTACCCGAACCCCTCCCCGAACCCGTACCCTAAGCCGTACCCTAAGCCGTACCCTAAGCCTAACCCTAACCCTAGGCTACCCTTGACTGCTTCTGCCTCCAATAGATTTCCTAAGCACTAGTGTTTGAAGGAACAGCTTAAAAAGAGAATCCTAATGTGATTTCTTTATAATGGGTGTGTTCCTTATCTTATCCTAGTGTCTAAACTCTTCTCCATGGCTGGACCCCCAAATAATATTCCTTTACGTGCTAAGGGGTATCTAGAGAGTGGGATAGGTTTAATAACTACCCTAAACCTAACACGTACCCTAACCCTAACCCCTACCCTAACCCTAACACGTACCCTAATCCTAACCCGTACCCTAAACCGAGCCCTAACCCTAACACTAACCCTAACCCTAACCCATACCCTATGCCGTACCCGAACCCCTCCCCGAACCCGTACCCTAAGCCGTACCCTAAGCCTAACCCTAAGCCTAACCCTAACCCTAGGCTACCCTTGACTGCTTCTGCCTCCAATAGATTTCCTAAGCACTAGTGTTTGAAGGAACAGCTTAAAAAGAGAATCCTAATGTGATTTCTTTATAATGGGTGTGTTCCTTATCTTATCCTAGTGTCTAAACTCTTCTCCATGGCTGGACCCCCAAATAATATTCCTTTACATGCTAAGGGGTATCTAGAGAGTGGGATAGGTTTAATAACTACCCTAACCCTAACGCGTACCCTAACCCTAACCCCTACCCTAACCCTAAAACGTACCCTAATCCTAACCCGTACACTAAACCGAGCCCTAACCCTAACTCAAACCCTAACCCTAACCCTAACCCATACCCTACGCCGTACCCGAACCCCTCCCCGAACCCGTACCCTAAGCCGTACCCTAACCCTAACCCTAAGCCTAACCCTAACCCTAGGCTACCCTTGACTGCTTCTGCCTCCAATAGATTTCCTAAGCACTAGTGTTTGAAGGAACAGCTTAAAAAGAGAATCCTAATGTGATTTCTTTATAATGGGTGTGTTCCTTATCTTATCCTAGTGTCTAAACTCTTCTCCATGGCTGGACCCGCAAATAATATTCCTTTACGTGCTAAGGGGTATCTAGAGAGTGGGATAGGTTTACTAACTACCCTAACCCTAATGCGTACCCTAACCCTAACCCCTACCCTAACCCTAACACGTACCCTAATCCTAACCCGTACCCTAAACCGAGCCCTAACCCTAACACGAACCCTAACCCTAACCCTAACCCATACCCTACACCGTACCCGAACCCCTCCCCGAACCCCTACCCTAAGCCGTACCCTAACCCTAACCCTAAGCCTAACCCTAACCCTAGGCTACCCTTGACTGCTTCTGCCTCCAATAGATTTCCTAAGCACTAGTGTTTGAAGGAACAGCTTAAAAAGAGAATCCTAATGTGATTTCTTTATAATGTATGTGTTCCTTATTTTATCCTAGTGTCTAAACTCTTCTCCATGGCTGGACCCGCAAATAATATTCCTTTACGTGCTAAGGGGTATCTAGAGAGTGGGATAGGTTTAATAACTACCCTAACCCTAACGCGTACCCTAACCCTAACCCCTACCCTAACCCTAACACGTACCCTAATCCTAACCCGTACCCTAAACCGAGCCCTAACCCTAACACGAACCCTAACCCTAACCCTAACCCATACCCTACACCGTACCCGAACCCCTCCCCAAACCCGTACCCTAAGCCGTACCCTAAGCCTAACCCTAAGCCTAACCCTAACCCTAGGCTACCCTTGAATGCTTCTGCCTCCAACAGATTTCCTAAGCACTAATGTTTGAAGGAACAGCTTAAAAAGAGAATCCTAATGTGATTTCTTTATAATGGGTGTGTTCCTTATCTTATCCTAGTGTCTAAACTCTTCTCCATGGCTGGACCCCCAAATAATATTCCTTTACATGCTAAGGGGTATCTAGAGAGTGGGATAGGTTTAATAACTACCCTAACCCTAACGCGTACCCTAACCCTAACCCCTACCCTAACCCTAACACGTACCCTAATCCTAATCCGTACCCTAAACCGAGCCCTAACCCTTACACTAACCCTAACCCTAACACTAACCCATACCCTACGCCGTACCCGAACCCCTCCACGAACCCGTACCCTAAGCCGTACCCTAACCCAAACCCTAAGCCGAACCCTAACCCTAGGCTACCCTTGACTGCTACTGCCTCCAATAGATTTCCTAAGCCTAGTGTTTTAAGGAACAGCTTAAAAAGAGAATCCTAATGTGATTTCTTTATAATGGGTGTGTTCCTTATCTTATCCTAGTGTCTAAACTCTTCTCCATGGCTGGACCCCCAAATAATATTCCTTTACGTGCTAAGGGGTATCTAGAGAGTGGGATAGGTTTAATAACTACCCTAACCCTAAAGCGTACCCTAACCCTAACCCCTACCCTAACCCTAACACGTACCCTAATCCTAACCCGTACCCTAAACCGAGACCTAAAGCTAAAACTAACCCTAACCCTAACCCTAACCCATACCCTACGCCGTACCCGAACCCCTACAGGAACCCGTACCCTAAGCCGTACCCTAACCCTAACCCTAAGCCTAACCCTAACCCTAGGCTACCCTTGACTGCTTCTGCCTCCAATAGATTTCCTAAGCACTAGTGCTTTAAGGAAAAGCTTAAAAAGAGAATCCTAATGTGATTTCTTTATAATGGGTGTGTTCCTTATCTTATCCTAGTGTCTAAACTCTTCTCCATGGCTGGACCCCCAAATAATATTCCTTTACGTGCTAAGGGGTATCTAGAGAGTGGGATAGGTTTAATAACTACCCTAACCCTAACACGTACCCTAACCCTAACCCCTACCCTAACACTAACACGTACCCTAATCGTAACCCGTACCCTAAACCGAGCCCTAAACCTAACACTAACCCTAACCCTAACCCTAACCCATACCCTACACCGTACCCGAACCCCTCCCCGAACCCGTACCCTAAGCCGTACCCTAAGCCTAACCCTAAGCCTAACCCTAACCCTAGGCTACCCTTGACTGCTTCTGCCTCCAATAGATTTCCTAAGCACTAGTGTTTTAAGGAACGGCTTAAAAACAGAATCCTAATATGATTTCTTTATAATGGGTGTGTTCCTTATTTATCCTAGTGTCTAAACTCTTCTCCATGGCTGAACCCGCAAATAATATTCCTTTACGTGCTAAGGGGTATCTAGAGAGTGGGATAGGTTTACTAACTACCCTAACCTAATGCGTACCCTAACCCTAACCCCTACCCTAACCCTAACACGTACCCTAATCCTAACCCGTACCCTGAACCGAGCCCTAACCCTAACACTAACCCTAACCCTAACCCTAACCCATACCCTACGCCGTACCCGAACCCCTCCCCGAACCCGTACCCTAAGCCGTACCCTAAGCCTAACCCTAAGCCTAACCCTAACCCTAGGCTACCCTTGACTGCTTCTGCCTCCAATAGATTTCCTAAGCACTAGTGTTTGAAGGAATAGCTTAAAAAGAGAATCCTAATGTGATTTCTTTATAATGGGTGTGTTCCTTATCTTATCCTAGTGTCTAAACTCTTCTCCATGGCTGGACCCCCAAATAATATTCCTTTACGTGCTAAGGGGTATCTAGAGAGTGGGATAGGTTTAATAACTACCCTAACCCTAACACGTACCCTAACCCTAACCCCTACCCTAACCCTAACACGTACCCTAATCCTAACCCGTACCCTGAACCGAGCCCTAACCCTAACACTAACCCTAACCCTAACCCTAACCCATACCCTACGCCGTACCCGAACCCCTCCCCGAACCCGTACCCTAAGCCGTACCCTAAGCCTAACCCTAAGCCTAACCCTAACCCTAGGCTACCCTTGACTGCTTCTGCCTCCAATAGATTTCCTAAGCACTAGTGTTTGAAGGAACAGCTTAAAAAGAGAATCCTAATGTGATTTCTTTATAATGGGTGTGTTCCTTATCTTATCCTAGTGTCTAAACTCTTCTCCATGGCTGGACCCGCAAATAATATTCCTTTACGTGCTAAAGGATATCTAGAGAGTGGGATAGGTTTAATAACTACCCTAACCCTAACACGTACCCTAACCCTAACCCCTACCCTAACGCTAACACGTACCCTAATCCTAACCCGTACCCTAAACCGAGCCCTAACCCTAACAGGAACCCTAACCCTAACCCTAACCCATACCCTACGCCGTACCCGAACCCCTCCCCGAACCCCTACCCTAAGCCGTACCCTAACCCTAACCCTAAGCCTAACCCTAACCCTAGGCTACCCTTGACTGCTTCTGCCTCCAATAGATTTTCTAAGCACTAGTGTTTTAAGGAACGGCTTAAAAAGAGAATCTTAATGTGATTTCTTTATAATGGGTGTGTTCCTTATCTTATCCTAGTGTCTAAACTCTTCTCCCTGGCTGGACCCCCAAATAATATTCCTTTACGTGCTAAGGGGTATCTAGAGAGTGGGATAGGTTTAATAACTACCCTAACCCTAACGCGTACCCTAACCCTAACCCCTACCCTAACCCTAACACGTACCCTAATCCTAACCCGTACCCTAAACTGAGCCCTAACCCTAACACTAACCCTAACCCTAACCCTAACCCATACCCTACGCCGTACCCGAACCCCTCCCCGAACCCGTACCCTAAGCCGTACCCTAAGCCTAACCCTAAGCCTAACCCTAACCCTAGGCTACCCTTGACTGCTTCTGCCTCCAATAGATTTCCTAAGCACTAGTGTTTGAAGGAACAGCTTAAAAAGAGAATCCTAATGTGATTTCTTTATAATGGGTGTGTTCCTTATCTTATCCTAGTGTCTAAACTCTTCTCCATGGCTGGACCCACAAATAATATACCTTTACGTGCTAAGGGGTATCTAGAGAGTGGGATAGGTTTAATAACTACCCTAACCCTAACGCGTACCCTAACCCTAACCCCTACCCTAACCCTAACACGTACCCTAATCCTAACCCGTACCCTAAACCGAGCCCTAACCCTAACACTAACCCTAACCCTAACCCTAACCCATACCCTACGCCGTACCCGAACCCCTCCCCGAACCCGTAGCCTAAGCCGTACCCTAAGCCTAACCCTAAGCCTAACCCTAACCCTAGGCTACCCTTGACTGCTTCTGCCTCCAATAGATTTCCTAAGCACTAGTGTTTGAAGGAACAGCTTAAAAAGAGAATCCTAATGTGATTTCTTTATAATGGGTGTGTTCCTTATCTTATCCTAGTGTCTAAACTCTTCTCCATGGCTGGACCCCCAAATAATATTCCTTTACGTGCTAACGGATATCTAGAGAGTGGGATAGGTTTAATAACTACCCTAACCCTAACACGTACCCTAACCCTAACCCCTACCCTAACGCTAACACGTACCCTAATCCTAACCCGTACCCTGAACCGAGCCCTAACCCTAACACTAACCCTAACCCTAACCCTAACCCATACCCTACACCGTACCCGAACCCCTCCCCGAAACCGTACCCTAAGCCGTACCCTAAACCTAACCCTAAGCCTAACCCTAACCCTAGGCTACCCTTGACTGCTTCTGCCTCCAATAGATTTCCTAAGCACTAGTGTTTGAAGGAACAGCTTAAAAAGAGAATCCTAATGTGATTTCTTTATAATGGGTGTGTTCCTTATCTTATCCTAGTGTCTAAACTCTTCTCCATGGCTGGACCCCCAAATAATATTCCTTTACGTGCTAAGGGGTATCTAGAGAGTGGGATAGGTTTAATAACTACCCTAAACCTAACGCGTACCCTAACCCTAACCCCTACCCTAACCCTAACACGTACCCTAATCCTAACCCGTACCCTGAACCGAGCCCTAACCCTAACACTAACCCTAACCCTAACCCTAACCCATACCCTACGCCGTACCCGAACCCCTCCCCGAACCCGTACCCTAAGCCGTACCCTAAGCCTAACCCTAAGCCTAACCCTAACCCTAGGCTACCCTTGACTGCTTCTGCCTCCAATAGATTTCCTAAGCACTAGTGTTTGAAGGAACAGCTTAAAAAGAGAATCCTAATGTGATTTCTTTATAATGGGTGTGTTCCTTATCTTATCCTAGTGTCTAAACTCTTCTCCATGGCTGGACCCCCAAATAATATTCCTTTACGTGCTAAGGGGTATCTAGAGAGTGGGATAGGTTTAATAACTACCCTAACCCTAACACGTACCCTAACCCTAACCCCTACCCTAACCCTAACACGTACCCTAATCCTAACCCGTACCCTGAACCGAGCCCTAACCCTAACACTAACCCTAACCCTAACCCTAACCCATACCCTACGCCGTACCCGAACCCCTCCCTGAACCCGTACCCTAAGCCGTACCCTAAGCCTAACCCTAAGCCTAACCCTAACCCTAGGCTACCCTTGACTGCTTCTGCCTCCAATAGATTTCCTAAGCACTAGTGTTTTAAGGAACGGCTTAAAAACAGAATCCTAATGTGATTTCTTTATAATGGGTGTGTTCCTTATCTTATCCTAGTGTCTAAACTCTTCTCCATGGCTAGACCCCCAAATAATATTCCTTTACGTGCTAAGGGGTATCTAGAGAGTGGGATAGGTTTAATAACTACCCTAACCCTAACGCGTACCCTAACCCTAACCCCTACCCTAACCCTAACACGTACCCTAATCCTAACCCGTACCCTAAACCGAGCCCTAACCCTAACACTAACCCTAACCCTAACCCTAACCCATACCCTACGCCGTACCCGAACCCCTCCCCGAACCCGTAGCCTAAGCCGTACCCTAAGCCTAACCCTAAGCCTAACCCTAACCCTAGGCTACCCTTGACTGCTTCTGCCTCCAATAGATTTCCTAAGCACTAGTGTTTTAAGGAACGGCTTAAAAACAGAATCCTAATGTGATTTCTTTATAATGGGTGTGTTCCTTATCTTATCCTAGTGTCTAAACTCTTCTCCATGGCTGGACCCCCAAATAATATTCCTTTACGTGCTAAGGGGTATCTAGAGAGTGGGATAGGTTTACTAACTACCCTAACCCTAACGCGTAGCCTAACCCTAACCCCTACCCTAACCCTAACACGTACCCTAATCCTAACCCGTACCCTAAACTGAGCCCTAACCCTAACACGAACCCTAACCCTAACCCTAACCCATACCCTACGCCGTACCCGAACCCCTCCCCGAACCCGTACCCTAAGCCGTACCCTAAGCCTAACCCTAAGCCTAACCCTAACCCTTGGCTACCCTTGACTGCTTCTGCCTCCAATAGATTTCCTAAGCACTACTGTTTGAAGGAACAGCTTAAAAAGAGAATCCTAATGTGATTTCTTTATAATGGGTGTGTTCCTTATCTTATCCTAGTGTCTAAACTCTTCTCCATGGCTGGACCCACAAATAATATACCTTTACGTGCTAAGGGGTATCTAGAGAGTGGGATAGGTTTAATAACTACCCTAACCCTAAAGCGTACCGTAACCCTAACCCCTACCCTAACCCTAACACGTACCCTAATCCTAACCCGTACCCTAAACCGAGCCCTAACCCTAACACTAACCCTAACCCTAACCCTAACCCATACCCTACGCCGTACCCGAACCCCTCCCCGAACCCGTAGCCTAAGCCGTACCCTAAGCCTAACCCTAAGCCTAACCCTAACCTTAGGCTACCCTTGACTGCTTCTGCCTCCAATAGATTTCCTAAGCACTAGTGTTTGAAGGAACAGCTTAAAAAGAGAATCCTAATGTGATTTCTTTATAATGGGTGTGTTCCTTATCTTATCCTAGTGTCTAAACTCTTCTCCATGGCTGGACCCCCAAATAATATTCCTTTACGTGCTAACGGATATCTAGAGAGTGGGATAGGTTTAATAACTACCCTAACCCTAACACGTACCCTAACCCTAACCCCAACCCCTACCCTAACGCTAACAGGTACCCTAATCCTAACCCGTACCCTGAACCGAGCCCTAACCCTAACACTAACCCTAACCCTAACCCTAACCCATACCCAACGCCGTACCCGAACCCCTCCCCGAACCCGTACCCTAAGCCGTACCCTAAGCCTAACCCTAAGCCTAACCCTAACCCTAGGCTACCCTTGACTGCTTCTGCCTCCAATAGATTTCCTAAGCACTAGTGTTTTAAGGAACGGCTTAAAAACAGAATCCTAATGTGATTTCTTTATAATGGGTGTGTTCCTTATCTTATCCTAGTGTCTAAACTCTTCTCCATGGCTGGACCCCCAAATAATATTCCTTTACGTGCTAAGGGGTATCTAGAGAGTGGGATAGGTTTAATAACTACCCTAACCCTAACGCGTACCCTAACCCTAACCCCTACCCTAACCCTAACACGTACCCTAATCCTAACCCGTACCCTAAACTGAGCCCTAACCCTAACACGAACCCTAACCCTAACCCTAACCCATACCCTACGCCGTATCCGAACCCCTCCCCGAACCCCTACCCTAAGCCATACCCTAACCCTAACCCTAAGCCTAACCCTAACCCTAGGCTACCCTTGACTGCTTCTGCCTCCAATAGATTTTCTAAGCACTAGTGTTTTAAGGAACGGCTTAAAAAGAGAATCTTAATGTGATTTCTTTATAATGGGTGTGTTCCTTATCTTATCCTAGTGTCTAAACTCTTCTCCATGGCTGGACCCCCAAATAATATTCCTTTACGTGCTAAGGGGTATCTAGAGAGTGGGATAGGTTTAATAACTACCCTAACCCTAACGCGTACCCTAACCCTAACCCCTACCCTAACCCTAACACGTACCCTAATCCTAACCCGTACCCTAAATCGAGCCCTAACCCTAACACTAACCCTAACCCTAACCCTAACCCATACCCTACGCCGTACCCGAACCCCTCCCCGAACCCGTAGCCTAAGCCGTACCCTAAGCCTAACCCTAAGCCTAACCCTAACCCTAGGCTACCCTTGAGTGCTTCTGCCTCCAATAGATTTCCTAAGCACTAGTGTTTGAAGGAACAGCTTAAAAAGGGAATCCTAATGTGATTTCTTTATAATGGGTGTGTTCCTTATCTTATCCTAGTGTCTAAACTCTTCTCCATGGCTGGACCCCCAAATAATATTCCTTTACGTGCTAACGGATATCTAGAGAGTGGGATAGGTTTAATAACTACCCTAACCCTAACACGTACCCTAACCCTAACCCCTACCCTAACCCTAACACGTACCCTAATCCTAACCCGTACCCTGAACCGAGCCCTAACCCTAACACTAACCCTAACCCTAACCCTAACCCATACCCTACGCCGTACCCGAACCCCTCCCTGAACCCGTACCCTAAGCCGTACCCTAAGCCTAACCCTAAGCCTAACCCTAACCCTAGGCTACCCTTGACTGCTTCTGCCTCCAATAGATTTCCTAAGCACTAGTGTTTTAAGGAACGGCTTAAAAACAGAATCCTAATGTGATTTCTTTATAATGGGTGTGTTCCTTATCTTATCCTAGTGTCTAAACTCTTCTCCATGGCTAGACCCCCAAATAATATTCCTTTACGTGCTAAGGGGTATCTAGAGAGTGGGATAGGTTTAATAACTACCCTAACCCTAACGCGTACCCTAACCCTAACCCCTACCCTAACCCTAACACGTACCCTAATCCTAACCCGTACCCTAAACCGAGCCCTAACCCTAACACTAACCCTAACCCTAACCCTAACCCATACCCTACGCCGTACCCGAACCCCTCCCCGAACCCGTAGCCTAAGCCGTACCCTAAGCCTAACCCTAAGCCTAACCCTAACCCTAGGCTACCCTTGACTGCTTCTGCCTCCAATAGATTTCCTAAGCACTAGTGTTTGAAGGAACAGCTTAAAAAGAGAATCCTAATGTGATTTCTTTATAATGGGTGTGTTCCTTATCTTATCCTAGTGTCTAAACTCTTCTCCATGGCTGGACCCCCAAATAATATTCCTTTACGTGCTAACGGATATCTAGAGAGTGGGATAGGTTTAATAACTACCCTAACCCTAACACGTACCCTAACCCTAACCCCTACCCTAACGCTAACACGTACCCTAATCCTAACCCGTACCCTGAACCGAGCCCTAACCCTAACACTAACCCTAACCCTAACCCTAACCCATACCCAACGCCGTACCCGAACCCCTCCCCGAACCCGTACCCTAAGCCGTACCCTAAGCCTAACCCTAAGCCTAACCCTAACCCTAGGCTACCCTTGACTGCTTCTGCCTCCAATAGATTTCCTAAGCACTAGTGTTTTAAGGAACGGCTTAAAAACAGAATCCTAATGTGATTTCTTTATAATGGGTGTGTTCCTTATCTTATCCTAGTGTCTAAACTCTTCTCCATGGCTGGACCCCCAAATAATATTCCTTTACGTGCTAAGGGGTATCTAGAGAGTGGGATAGGTTTAATAACTACCCTAACCCTAACGCGTACCCTAACCCTAACCCCTACCCTAACCCTAACACGTACCCTAATCCTAACCCTTACCCTAAACTGAGCCCTAACCCTAACACTAACCCTAACCCTAACCCTAACCCATACCCTACACCGTACCCGAACCCCTCCCCGAAACCGTACCCTAAGCCGTACCCTAACCCTAACCCTAAGCCTAACCCTAACCCTAGGCTACCCTTGACTGCTTCTGCCTCCAATAGATTTCCTAAGCACTAGTGTTTGAAGGAACAGCTTTAAAAGAGAATCCTAATGTGATTTCTTTATAATGGGTGTGTTCCTTATCTTATCCTAGTGTCTAAACTCTTCTCCATGGCTGGACCCCCAAATAATATTCCTTTACGTGCTAAGGGGTATCTAGAGAGTGGGATAGGTTTAATAACTACCCTAACCCTAACGCGTACCCTAACCCTAACCCCTACCCTAACCCTAACACGTACCCTAATCCTAACCCGTACCCTAAACCGAGCCCTAACCCTAACACTAACCCTAACCCTAACCCTAACCCATACCCTACGCCGTACCCGAACCCCTCCCCGAACCCGTACCCTAAGCCGTACCCTAAGCCGTACCCTAAGCCTAACCCTAACCCTAGGCTACCCTTGACTGCTTCTGCCTCCAATAGATTTCCTAAGCACTAGTGTTTGAAGGAACAGCTTAAAAAGAGAATCCTAATGTGATTTCTTTATAATGGGTGTGTTCCTTATCTTATCCTAGTGTCTAAACTCTTCTCCATGGCTGGACCCCCAAATAATATTCCTTTACGTGCTAAGGGGTATCTAGAGAGTGGGATAGGTTTACTAACTACCCTAACCCTAACGCGTACCCTAACCCTAACCCCTACCCTAACCCTAACACGTACCCTAATCCTAACCCGTACCCTAAACTGAGCCCTAACCCTAACACGAACCCTAACCCTAACCCTAACCCATACCCTACGCCGTACCCGAACCCCTCCCCGAACCCGTACCCTAAGCCGTACCCTAAGCCTAACCCTAAGCCTAACCCTAACCCTTGGCTACCCTTGACTGCTTCTGCCTCCAATAGATTTCCTAAGCACTAGTGTTTGAAGGAACAGCTTAAAAAGAGAATCCTAATGTGATTTCTTTATAATGGGTGTGTTCCTTATCTTATCCTAGTGTCTAAACTCTTCTCCATGGCTGGACCCACAAATAATATACCTTTACGTGCTAAGGGGTATCTAGAGAGTGGGATAGGTTTAATAACTACCCTAACCCTAACGCGTACCCTAACCCTAACCCCTACCCTAACCCTAACACGTACCCTAATCCTAACCCGTACCCTAAACCGAGCCCTAACCCTAACACTAACCCTAACCCTAACCCTAACCCATACCCTACGCCGTACCCGAACCCCTCCCCGAACCCGTAGCCTAAGCCGTACCCTAAGCCTAACCCTAAGCCTAACCCTAACCTTAGGCTACCCTTGACTGCTTCTGCCTCCAATAGATTTCCTAAGCACTAGTGTTTGAAGGAACAGCTTAAAAAGAGAATCCTAATGTGATTTCTTTATAATGGGTGTGTTCCTTATCTTATCCTAGTGTCTAAACTCTTCTCCATGGCTGGACCCCCAAATAATATTCCTTTACGTGCTAACGGATATCTAGAGAGTGGGATAGGTTTAATAACTACCCTAACCCTAACACGTACCCTAACCCTAACCCCAACCCCTACCCTAACGCTAACAGGTACCCTAATCCTAACCCGTACCCTGAACCGAGCCCTAACCCTAACACTAACCCTAACCCTAACCCTAACCCATACCCAACGCCGTACCCGAACCCCTCCCCGAACCCGTACCCTAAGCCGTACCCTAAGCCTAACCCTAAGCCTAACCCTAACCCTAGGCTACCCTTGACTGCTTCTGCCTCCAATAGATTTCCTAAGCACTAGTGTTTTAAGGAACGGCTTAAAAACAGAATCCTAATGTGATTTCTTTATAATGGGTGTGTTCCTTATCTTATCCTAGTGTCTAAACTCTTCTCCATGGCTGGACCCCCAAATAATATTCCTTTACGTGCTAAGGGGTATCTAGAGAGTGGGATAGGTTTAATAACTACCCTAACCCTAACGCGTACCCTAACCCTAACCCCTACCCTAACCCTAACACGTACCCTAATCCTAACCCGTACCCTAAACTGAGCCCTAACCCTAACACGAACCCTAACCCTAACCCTAACCCATACCCTACGCCGTACCCGAACCCCTCCGCGAACCCCTACCCTAAGCCATACCCTAACCCTAACCCTAAGCCTAACCCTAACCCTAGGCTACCCTTGACTGCTTCTGCCTCCAATAGATTTTCTAAGCACTAGTGTTTTAAGGAACGGCTTAAAAAGAGAATCTTAATGTGATTTCTTTATAATGGGTGTGTTCCTTATCTTATCCTAGTGTCTAAACTCTTCTCCATGGCTGGACCCCCAAATAATATTCCTTTACGTGCTAAGGGGTATCTAGAGAGTGGGATAGGTTTAATAACTACCCTAACCCTAACGCGTACCCTAACCCTAACCCCTACCCTAACCCTAACACGTACCCTAATCCTAACCCGTACCCTAAATCGAGCCCTAACCCTAACACTAACCCTAACCCTAACCCTAACCCATACCCTACGCCGTACCCGAACCCCTCCCCGAACCCGTAGCCTAAGCCGTACCCTAAGCCTAACCCTAAGCCTAACCCTAACCCTAGGCTACCCTTGACTGCTTCTGCCTCCAATAGATTTCCTAAGCACTAGTGTTTGAAGGAACAGCTTAAAAAGGGAATCCTAATGTGATTTCTTTATAATGGGTGTGTTCCTTATCTTATCCTAGTGTCTAAACTCTTCTCCATGGCTGGACCCCCAAATAATATTCCTTTACGTGCTAACGGATATCTAGAGAGTGGGATAGGTTTAATAACTACCCTAACCCTAACACGTACCCTAACCCTAACCCCTACCCTAACCCTAACACGTACCCTAATCCTAACCCGTACCCTGAACCGAGCCCTAACCCTAACACTAACCCTAACCCTAACCCTAACCCATACCCTACGCCGTACCCGAACCCCTCCCCGAACCCGTACCCTAAGCCGTACCCTAAGCCTAACCCTAAGCCTAACCCTAACCCTAGGCTACCCTTGACTGCTTCTGCCTCCAATAGATTTCCTAAGCACTAGTGTTTTAAGGAACGGCTTAAAAACAGAATCCTAATGTGATTTCTTTATAATGGGTGTGTTCCTTATCTTATCCTAGTGTCTAAACTCTTCTCCATGGCTGGACCCCCAAATAATATTCCTTTACGTGCTAAGGGGTATCTAGAGAGTGGGATAGGTTTACTAACTACCCTAACCCTAACGCGTACCCTAACCCTAACCCCTACCCTAACCCTAACACGTACCCTAATCCTAACCCGTACCCTAAACCGAGCCCTAACCCTAACACTAACCCTAACCCTAACCCTAACCCATACACTACGCCGTACCCGAACCCCTCCCCGAACCCGTACCCTAAGCCGTACCCTAAGCCGTACCCTAAGCCTAACCCTAACCCTAGGCTACCCTTGACTGCTTCTGCCTCCAATAGATTTCCTAAGCACTAGTGTTTGAAGGAACAGCTTAAAAAGAGAATCCTAATGTGATTTCTTTATAATGGGTGTGTTCCTTATCTTATCCTAGTGTCTAAACTCTTCTCCATGGCTGGACCCCCAAATAATATTCCTTTACGTGCTAAGGGGTATCTAGAGAGTGGGATAGGTTTAATAACTACCCTAAACCTAACACGTACCCTAACCCTAACCCCTACCCTAACCCTAACACGTACCCTAATCCTAACCCGTACCCTAAACCGAGCCCTAACCCTAACACTAACCCTAACCCTAACCCATACCCTACGCCGTACCCGAACCCCTCCCCGAACCCGTACCCTAAGCCGTACCCTAAGCCTAACCCTAAGCCTAACCCTAACCCTAGGCTACCCTTGACTGCTTCTGCCTCCAATAGATTTCCTAAGCACTAGTGTTTGAAGGAACAGCTTAAAAAGAGAATCCTAATGTGATTTCTTTATAATGGGTGTGTTCCTTATCTTATCCTAGTGTCTAAACTCTTCTCCATGGCTGGACCCCCAAATAATATTCCTTTACATGCTAAGGGGTATCTAGAGAGTGGGATAGGTTTAATAACTACCCTAACCCTAACGCGTACCCTAACCCTAACCCCTACCCTAACCCTAAAACGTACCCTAATCCTAACCCGTACACTAAACCGAGCCCTAACCCTAACTCAAACCCTAACCCTAACCCTAACCCATACCCTACGCCGTACCCGAACCCCTCCCCGAACCCGTAGCCTAAGCCGTACCCTAAGCCTAACCCTAAGCCTAACCCTAACCCTAGGCTACCCTTGACTGCTTCTGCCTCCAATAGATTTCCTAAGCACTAGTGTTTGAAGGAACAGCTTAAAAAGAGAATCCTAATGTGATTTCTTTATAATGGGTGTGTTCCTTATCTTATCCTAGTGTCTAAACTCTTCTCCATGGCTGGACCCGCAAATAATATTCCTTTACGTGCTAAGGGGTATCTAGAGAGTGGGATAGGTTTACTAACTACCCTAACCCTAATGCGTACCCTAACCCTAACCCCTACCCTAACCCTAACACGTACCCTAATCCTAACCCGTACCCTAAACCGAGCCCTAATCCTAACACGAACCCTAACCCTAACCCTAACCCATACCCTACACCGTACCCGAACCCCTCCCCGAACCCCTACCCTAAGCCGTACCCTAACCCTAACCCTAAGCCTAACCCTAACCCTAGGCTACCCTTGACTGCTTCTGCCTCCAATAGATTTCCTAAGCACTAGTGTTTGAAGGAACAGCTTAAAAAGAGAATCCTAATGTGATTTCTTTATAATGTATGTGTTCCTTATTTTATCCTAGTGTCTAAACTCTTCTCCATGGCTGGACCCGCAAATAATATTCCTTTACGTGCTAAGGGGTATCTAGAGAGTGGGATAGGTTTAATAACTACCCTAACCCTAACGCGTACCCTAACCCTAACCCCTACCCTAACCCTAACACGTACCCTAATCCTAACCCGTACCCTAAACCGAGCCCTAACCCTAACACTAACCCTAAACCTAACCCTAACCCATACCCTACACCGTACCCGAACCCCTCCCCAAACCCGTACCCTAAGCCGTACCCTAAGCCTAACCCTAAGCCTAACCCTAACCCTAGGCTACCCTTGAATGCTTCTGCCTCCAACAGATTTCCTAAGCACTAATGTTTGAAGGAACAGCTTAAAAAGAGAATCCTAATGTGATTTCTTTATAATGGGTGTGTTCCTTATCTTATCCTATTGTCTAAACTCTTCTCCATGGCTGGACCCCCAAATAATATTCCTTTACATGCTAAGGGGTATCTAGAGAGTGGGATAGGTTTAATAACTACCCTAACCCTAACGCGTACCCTAACCCTAACCCCTACCCTAACCCTAACACGTACCCTAATCCTAACCCGTACCCTAAACCGAGCCCTAACCCTTACACTAACCCTAACCCTAACACTAACCCATACCCTACGCCGTACCCGAACCCCTCCACGAACCCGTACCCTAAGCCGTACCCTAACCCAAACCCTAAGCCGAACCCTAACCCTAGGCTACCCTTGACTGCTACTGCCTCCAATAGATTTCCTAAGCCTAGTGTTTTAAGGAACAGCTTAAAAAGAGAATCCTAATGTGATTTCTTTATAATGGGTGTGTTCCTTATCTTATCCTAGTGTCTAAACTCTTCTCCATGGCTGGACCCCCAAATAATATTCCTTTACGTGCTAAGGGGTATCTAGAGAGTGGGATAGGTTTAATAACTACCCTAACCCTAAAGCGTACCCTAACCCTAACCCCTACCCTAACCCTAACACGTACCCTAATCCTAACCCGTACCCTAAACCGAGACCTAAAGCTAAAACTAACCCTAACCCTAACCCTAACCCATACCCTACGCCGTACCCGAACCCCTACACGAACCCGTACCCTAAGCCGTACCCTAACCCTAACCCTAAGCCTAACCCTAACCCTAGGCTACCCTTGACTGCTTCTGCCTCCAATAGATTTCCTAAGCACTAGTGCTTTAAGGAAAAGCTTAAAAAGAGAATCCTAATGTGATTTCTTTATAATGGGTGTGTTCCTTATCTTATCCTAGTGTCTAAACTCTTCTCCATGGCTGGACCCCCAAATAATATTCCTTTACGTGCTAAGGGGTATCTAGAGAGTGGGATAGGTTTAATAACTACCCTAACCCTAACACGTACCCTAACCCTAACCCCTACCCTAACACTAACACGTACCCTAATCGTAACCCGTACCCTAAACCGAGCCCTAAACCTAACACTAACCCTAACCCTAACCCTAACCCATACCCTACACCGTACCCGAACCCCTCCCCGAACCCGTACCCTAAGCCGTACCCTAAGCCTAACCCTAAGCCTAACCCTAACCCTAGGCTACCCTTGACTGCTTCTGCCTCCAATAGATTTCCTAAGCACTAGTGTTTTAAGGAACGGCTTAAAAACAGAATCCTAATATGATTTCTTTATAATGGGTGTGTTCCTTATTTATCCTAGTGTCTAAACTCTTCTCCATGGCTGAACCCGCAAATAATATTCCTTTACGTGCTAAGGGGTATCTAGAGAGTGGGATAGGTTTACTAACTACCCTAACCTAATGCGTACCCTAACCCTAACCCCTACCCTAACCCTAACACGTACCCTAATCCTAACCCGTACCCTGAACCGAGCCCTAACCCTAACACTAACCCTAACCCTAACCCTAACCCATACCCTACGCCGTACCCGAACCCCTCCCCGAACCCGTACCCTAAGCCGTACCCTAAGCCTAACCCTAAGCCTAACCCTAACCCTAGGCTACCCTTGACTGCTTCTGCCTCCAATAGATTTCCTAAGCACTAGTGTTTGAAGGAACAGCTTAAAAAGAGAATCCTAATGTGATTTCTTTATAATGGGTGTGTTCCTTATCTTATCCTAGTGTCTAAACTCTTCTCCATGGCTGGACCCCCAAATAATATTCCTTTACGTGCTAAGGGGTATCTAGAGAGTGGGATAGGTTTAATAACTACCCTAACCCTAACACGTACCCTAACCCTAACCCCTACCCTAACCCTAACACGTACCCTAATCCTAACCCGTACCCTGAACCGAGCCCTAACCCTAACACTAACCCTAACCCTAACCCTAACCCATACCCTACGCCGTACCCGAACCCCTCCCCGAACCCGTACCCTAAGCCGTACCCTAAGCCTAACCCTAAGCCTAACCCTAACCCTAGGCTACCCTTGACTGCTTCTTCCTCCAATAGATTTCCTAAGCACTAGTGTTTTAAGGAACGGCTTAAAAACAGAATCCTAATGTGATTTCTTTATAATGGGTGTGTTCCTTATCTTATCCTAGTGTCTAAACTCTTCTCCATGGCTAGACCCCCAAATAATATTCCTTTACGTGCTAAGGGGTATCTAGAGAGTGGGATAGGTTTAATAACTACCCTAACCCTAACGCGTACCCTAACCCTAACCCCTACCCTAACCCTAACACGTACCCTAATCCTAACCCGTACCCTAAACTGAGCCCTAACCCTAACACTAACCCTAACCCTAACCCTAACCCATACCCTACGCCGTACCCGAACCCCTCCCCGAACCCGTACCCTAAGCCGTACCCTAAGCCTAACCCTAACCCTTGGCTACCCTTGACTGCTTCTGCCTCCAATAGATTTCCTAAGCACTAGTGTTTGAAGGAACAGCTTAAAAAGAGAATCCTAATGTGATTTCTTTATAATGGGTGTGTTCCTTATCTTATCCTAGTGTCTAAACTCTTCTCCATGGCTGGACCCACAAATAATATACCTTTACGTGCTAAGGGGTATCTAGAGAGTGGGATAGGTTTAATAACTACCCTAACCCTAACGCGTACCCTAACCCTAACCCCTACCCTAACCCTAACACGTACCCTAATCCTAACCCGTATCCTAAACCGAGCCCTAACCCTAACACTAACCCTAACCCTAACACTAACCCATACCCTACGCCGTACCCGAACCCCTCCCCGAACCCGTAGCCTAAGCCATACCCTAAGCCTAACCCTAAGCCTAACCCTAACCCTAGGCTACCCTTGACTGCTTCTGCCTCCAATAGATTTCCTAAGCACTAGTGTTTGAAGGAACAGCTTAAAAAGAGAATCCTAATGTGATTTCTTTATAATGGGTGTGTTCCTTATCTTATCCTAGTGTCTAAACTCTTCTCCATGGCTGGACCCCCAAATAATATTCCTTTACGTGCTAAAGGATATCTAGAGAGTGGGATAGGTTTAATAACTACCCTAACCCTAACACGTACCCTAACCCTAACCCCTACCCTAACGCTAACACGTACCCTAATCCTAACCCGTACCCTGAACCGAGCCCTAACCCTAACACTAACCCTAACCCTAACCCTAACCCATACCCAACGCCGTACCCGAACCCCTCCCCGAACCCGTACCCTAAGCCGTACCCTAAGCCTAACCCTAAGCCTAACCCTAACCCTAGGCTACCCTTGACTGCTTCTGCCTCCAATAGATTTCCTAAGCACTAGTGTTTTAAGGAACGGCTTAAAAACAGAATCCTAATGTGATTTCTTTATAATGGGTGTGTTCCTTATCTTATCCTAGTGTCTAAACTCTTCTCCATGGCTGGACCCCCAAATAATATTCCTTTACGTGCTAAGGGGTATCTAGAGAGTGGGATAGGTTTAATAACTACCCTAACCCTAACACGTACCCTAACCCTAACCCCTACCCTAACCCTAACACGTACCCTAATCCTAACCCGTACCCTAAACTGAGCCCTAACCCTAACACTAACCCTAACCCTAACCCTAACCCATACCCTACACCGTACCCGAACCCCTCCCCGAAACCGTACCCTAAGCCGTACCCTAACCCTAACCCTAAGCCTAACCCTAACCCTAGGCTACCCTTGACTGCTTCTGCCTCCAATAGATTTCCTAAGCACTAGTGTTTGAAGGAACAGCTTAAAAAGAGAATCCTAATGTGATTTCTTTATAATGGGTGTGTTCCTTATCTTATCCTAGTGTCTAAACTCTTCTCCATGGCTGGACCCGCAAATAATATTCCTTTACGTGCTAAGGGGTATCTAGAGAGTGGGATAGGTTTACTAACTACCCTAACCCTAATGCGTACCCTAACCCTAACCCCTACCCTAACCCTAACACGTACCCTAATCCTAACCCGTACCCTAAACCGAGCCCTAACCCTAACAGGAACCCTAACCCTAACCCTAACCCATACCCTACGCCGTACCCGAACCCCTCCCCGAACCCCTACCCTAAGCCGTACCCTAACCCTAACCCTAAGCCTAACCCTAACCCTAGGCTACCCTTGACTGCTTCTGCCTCCAATATATTTTCTAAGCACTAGTGTTTTAAGGAACGGCTTAAAAAGAGAATCTTAATGTGATTTCTTTATAATGGGTGTGTTCCTTATCTTATCCTAGTGTCTAAACTCTTCTCCCTGGCTGGACCCCCAAATAATATTCCTTTACGTGCTAAGGGGTATCTAGAGAGTGGGATAGGTTTAATAACTACCCTAACCCTAACGCGTACCCTAACCCTAACCCCTACCCTAACCCTAACACGTACCCTAATCCTAACCCGTACCCTAAACTGAGCCCTAACCCTAACACTAACCCTAACCCTAACCCTAACCCATACCCTACGCCGTACCCGAACCCCTCCCCGAACCCGTACCCTAAGCCGTACCCTAAGCCTAACCCTAACCCTTGGCTACCCTTGACTGCTTCTGCCTCCAATAGATTTCCTAAGCACTAGTGTTTGAAGGAACAGCTTAAAAAGAGAATCCTAATGTGATTTCTTTATAATGGGTGTGTTCCTTATCTTATCCTAGTGTCTAAACTCTTCTCCATGGCTGGACCCACAAATAATATACCTTTACGTGCTAAGGGGTATCTAGAGAGTGGGATAGGTTTAATAACTACCCTAACCCTAACGCGTACCCTAACCCTAACCCCTACCCTAACCCTAACACGTACCCTAATCCTAACCCGTATCCTAAACCGAGCCCTAACCCTAACACTAACCCTAACCCTAACACTAACCCATACCCTACGCCGTACCCGAACCCCTCCCCGAACCCGTAGCCTAAGCCATACCCTAAGCCTAACCCTAAGCCTAACCCTAACCCTAGGCTACCCTTGACTGCTTCTGCCTCCAATAGATTTCCTAAGCACTAGTGTTTGAAGGAACAGCTTAAAAAGAGAATCCTAATGTGATTTCTTTATAATGGGTGTGTTCCTTATCTTATCCTAGTGTCTAAACTCTTCTCCATGGCTGGACCCCCAAATAATATTCCTTTACGTGCTAAAGGATATCTAGAGAGTGGGATAGGTTTAATAACTACCCTAACCCTAACACGTACCCTAACCCTAACCCCTACCCTAACGCTAACACGTACCCTAATCCTAACCCGTACCCTGAACCGAGCCCTAACCCTAACACTAACCCTAACCCTAACCCTAACCCATACCCAACGCCGTACCCGAACCCCTCCCCGAACCCGTACCCTAAGCCGTACCCTAAGCCTAACCCTAAGCCTAACCCTAACCCTAGGCTACCCTTGACTGCTTCTGCCTCCAATAGATTTCCTAAGCACTAGTGTTTTAAGGAACGGCTTAAAAACAGAATCCTAATGTGATTTCTTTATAATGTGTGTGTTCCTTATCTTATCCTAGTGTCTAAACTCTTCTCCATGGCTGGACCCCCAAATAATATTCCTTTACGTGCTAAGGGGTATCTAGAGAGTGGGATAGGTTTAATAACTACCCTAACCCTAACACGTACCCTAACCCTAACCCCTACCCTAACCCTAACACGTACCCTAATCCTAACCCGTACCCTAAACTGAGCCCTAACCCTAACACTAACCCTAACCCTAACCCTAACCCATACCCTACACCGTACCCGAACCCCTCCCCGAAACCGTACCCTAAGCCGTACCCTAACCCTAACCCTAAGCCTAACCCTAACCCTAGGCTACCCTTGACTGCTTCTGCCTCCAATAGATTTCCTAAGCACTAGTGTTTGAAGGAACAGCTTAAAAAGAGAATCCTAATGTGATTTCTTTATAATGGGTGTGTTCCTTATCTTATCCTAGTGTCTAAACTCTTCTCCATGGCTGGACCCGCAAATAATATTCCTTTACGTGCTAAGGGGTATCTAGAGAGTGGGATAGGTTTACTAACTACCCTAACCCTAATGCGTACCCTAACCCTAACCCCTACCCTAACCCTAACACGTACCCTAATCCTAACCCGTACCCTAAACCGAGCCCTAACCCTAACAGGAACCCTAACCCTAACCCTAACCCATACCCTACGCCGTACCCGAACCCCTCCCCGAACCCCTACCCTAAGCCGTACCCTAACCCTAACCCTAAGCCTAACCCTAACCCTAGGCTACCCTTGACTGCTTCTGCCTCCAATATATTTTCTAAGCACTAGTGTTTTAAGGAACGGCTTAAAAAGAGAATCTTAATGTGATTTCTTTATAATGGGTGTGTTCCTTATCTTATCCTAGTGTCTAAACTCTTCTCCCTGGCTGGACCCCCAAATAATATTCCTTTACGTGCTAAGGGGTATCTAGAGAGTGGGATAGGTTTAATAACTACCCTAACCCTAACGCGTACCCTAACCCTAACCCCTACCCTAACCCTAACACGTACCCTAATCCTAACCCGTACCCTAAACTGAGCCCTAACCCTAACACTAACCCTAACCCTAACCCTAACCCATACCCTACGCCGTACCCGAACCCCTCCCCGAACCCGTACCCTAAGCCGTACCCTAAGCCTAACCCTAAGCCTAACCCTAACCCTTGGCTACCCTTGACTGCTTCTGCCTCCAATAGATTTCCTAAGCACTAGTGTTTGAAGGAACAGCTTAAAAAGAGAATCCTAATGTGATTTCTTTATAATGGGTGTGTTCCTTATCTTATCCTAGTGTCTAAACTCTTCTCCATGGCTGGACCCACAAATAATATACCTTTACGTGCTAAGGGGTATCTAGAGAGTGGGATAGGTTTAATAACTACCCTAACCCTAACGCGTACCCTAACCCTAACCCCTACCCTAACCCTAACACGTACCCTAATCCTAACCCGTACCCTAAACCGAGCCCTAACCCTAACACTAACCCTAACCCTAACCCTAACCCATACCCTACGCCGTACCCGAACCCCTCCCCGAACCCGTAGCCTAAGCCGTACCCTAAGCCTAACCCTAAGCCTAACCCTAACCCTAGGCTACCCTTGACTGCTTCTGCCTCCAATAGATTTCCTAAGCACTAGTGTTTTAAGGAACGGCTTAAAAACAGAATCCTAATATGATTTCTTTATAATGGGTGTGTTCCTTATTTATCCTAGTGTCTAAACTCTTCTCCATGGCTGAACCCGCAAATAATATTCCTTTACGTGCTAAGGGGTATCTAGAGAGTGGGATAGGTTTACTAACTACCCTAACCTAATGCGTACCCTAACCCTAACCCCTACCCTAACCCTAACACGTACCCTAATCCTAACCCGTACCCTGAACCGAGCCCTAACCCTAACACTAACCCTAACCCTAACCCTAACCCATACCCTACGCCGTACCCGAACCCCTCCCCGAACCCGTACCCTAAGCCGTACCCTAAGCCTAACCCTAAGCCTAACCCTAACCCTAGGCTACCCTTGACTGCTTCTGCCTCCAATAGATTTCCTAAGCACTAGTGTTTGAAGGAACAGCTTAAAAAGAGAATCCTAATGTGATTTCTTTATAATGGGTGTGTTCCTTATCTTATCCTAGTGTCTAAACTCTTCTCCATGGCTGGACCCCCAAATAATATTCCTTTACGTGCTAAGGGGTATCTAGAGAGTGGGATAGGTTTAATAACTACCCTAACCCTAACACGTACCCTAACCCTAACCCCTACCCTAACCCTAACACGTACCCTAATCCTAACCCGTACCCTGAACCGAGCCCTAACCCTAACACTAACCCTAACCCTAACCCTAACCCATACCCTACGCCGTACCCGAACCCCTCCCCGAACCCGTACCCTAAGCCGTACCCTAAGCCTAACCCTAAGCCTAACCCTAACCCTAGGCTACCCTTGACTGCTTCTTCCTCCAATAGATTTCCTAAGCACTAGTGTTTTAAGGAACGGCTTAAAAACAGAATCCTAATGTGATTTCTTTATAATGGGTGTGTTCCTTATCTTATCCTAGTGTCTAAACTCTTCTCCATGGCTAGACCCCCAAATAATATTCCTTTACGTGCTAAGGGGTATCTAGAGAGTGGGATAGGTTTAATAACTACCCTAACCCTAACGCGTACCCTAACCCTAACCCCTACCCTAACCCTAACACGTACCCTAATCCTAACCCGTACCCTAAACTGAGCCCTAACCCTAACACTAACCCTAACCCTAACCCTAACCCATACCCTACGCCGTACCCGAACCCCTCCCCGAACCCGTACCCTAAGCCGTACCCTAAGCCTAACCCTAACCCTTGGCTACCCTTGACTGCTTCTGCCTCCAATAGATTTCCTAAGCACTAGTGTTTGAAGGAACAGCTTAAAAAGAGAATCCTAATGTGATTTCTTTATAATGGGTGTGTTCCTTATCTTATCCTAGTGTCTAAACTCTTCTCCATGGCTGGACCCACAAATAATATACCTTTACGTGCTAAGGGGTATCTAGAGAGTGGGATAGGTTTAATAACTACCCTAACCCTAACGCGTACCCTAACCCTAACCCCTACCCTAACCCTAACACGTACCCTAATCCTAACCCGTATCCTAAACCGAGCCCTAACCCTAACACTAACCCTAACCCTAACACTAACCCATACCCTACGCCGTACCCGAACCCCTCCCCGAACCCGTAGCCTAAGCCATACCCTAAGCCTAACCCTAAGCCTAACCCTAACCCTAGGCTACCCTTGACTGCTTCTGCCTCCAATAGATTTCCTAAGCACTAGTGTTTGAAGGAACAGCTTAAAAAGAGAATCCTAATGTGATTTCTTTATAATGGGTGTGTTCCTTATCTTATCCTAGTGTCTAAACTCTTCTCCATGGCTGGACCCCCAAATAATATTCCTTTACGTGCTAAAGGATATCTAGAGAGTGGGATAGGTTTAATAACTACCCTAACCCTAACACGTACCCTAACCCTAACCCCTACCCTAACGCTAACACGTACCCTAATCCTAACCCGTACCCTTAACCGAGCCCTAACCCTAACACTAACCCTAACCCTAACCCTAACCCATACCCAACGCCGTACCCGAACCCCTCCCCGAACCCGTACCCTAAGCCGTACCCTAAGCCTAACCCTAAGCCTAACCCTAACCCTAGGCTACCCTTGACTGCTTCTGCCTCCAATAGATTTCCTAAGCACTAGTGTTTTAAGGAACGGCTTAAAAACAGAATCCTAATGTGATTTCTTTATAATGGGTGTGTTCCTTATCTTATCCTAGTGTCTAAACTCTTCTCCATGGCTGGACCCCCAAATAATATTCCTTTACGTGCTAAGGGGTATCTAGAGAGTGGGATAGGTTTAATAACTACCCTAACCCTAACACGTACCCTAACCCTAACCCCTACCCTAACCCTAACACGTACCCTAATCCTAACCCGTACCCTAAACTGAGCCCTAACCCTAACACTAACCCTAACCCTAACCCTAACCCATACCCTACACCGTACCCGAACCCCTCCCCGAAACCGTACCCTAAGCCGTACCCTAACCCTAACCCTAAGCCTAACCCTAACCCTAGGCTACCCTTGACTGCTTCTGCCTCCAATAGATTTCCTAAGCACTAGTGTTTGAAGGAACAGCTTAAAAAGAGAATCCTAATGTGATTTCTTTATAATGGGTGTGTTCCTTATCTTATCCTAGTGTCTAAACTCTTCTCCATGGCTGGACCCGCAAATAATATTCCTTTACGTGCTAAGGGGTATCTAGAGAGTGGGATAGGTTTACTAACTACCCTAACCCTAATGCGTACCCTAACCCTAACCCCTACCCTAACCCTAACACGTACCCTAATCCTAACCCGTACCCTAAACCGAGCCCTAACCCTAACAGGAACCCTAACCCTAACCCTAACCCATACCCTACGCCGTACCCGAACCCCTCCCCGAACCCCTACCCTAAGCCGTACCCTAACCCTAACCCTAAGCCTAACCCTAACCCTAGGCTACCCTTGACTGCTTCTGCCTCCAATATATTTTCTAAGCACTAGTGTTTTAAGGAACGGCTTAAAAAGAGAATCTTAATGTGATTTCTTTATAATGGGTGTGTTCCTTATCTTATCCTAGTGTCTAAACTCTTCTCCCTGGCTGGACCCCCAAATAATATTCCTTTACGTGCTAAGGGGTATCTAGAGAGTGGGATAGGTTTAATAACTACCCTAACCCTAACGCGTACCCTAACCCTAACCCCTACCCTAACCCTAACACGTACCCTAATCCTAACCCGTACCCTAAACTGAGCCCTAACCCTAACACTAACCCTAACCCTAACCCTAACCCATACCCTACGCCGTACCCGAACCCCTCCCCGAACCCGTACCCTAAGCCGTACCCTAAGCCTAACCCTAAGCCTAACCCTAACCCTTGGCTACCCTTGACTGCTTCTGCCTCCAATAGATTTCCTAAGCACTAGTGTTTGAAGGAACAGCTTAAAAAGAGAATCCTAATGTGATTTCTTTATAATGGGTGTGTTCCTTATCTTATCCTAGTGTCTAAACTCTTCTCCATGGCTGGACCCACAAATAATATACCTTTACGTGCTAAGGGGTATCTAGAGAGTGGGATAGGTTTAATAACTACCCTAACCCTAACGCGTACCCTAACCCTAACCCCTACCCTAACCCTAACACGTACCCTAATCCTAACCCGTACCCTAAACCGAGCCCTAACCCTAACACTAACCCTAACCCTAACCCTAACCCATACCCTACGCCGTACCCGAACCCCTCCCCGAACCCGTAGCCTAAGCCGTACCCTAAGCCTAACCCTAAGCCTAACCCTAACCCTAGGCTACCCTTGACTGCTTCTGCCTCCAATAGATTTCCTAAGCACTAGTGTTTGAAGGAACAGCTTAAAAAGAGAATCCTAATGTGATTTCTTTATAATGGGTGTGTTCCTTATCTTATCCTAGTGTCTAAACTCTTCTCCATGGCTGGACCCCCAAATAATATTCCTTTACGTGCTAAGGGGTATCTAGAGAGTGGGATAGGTTTAATAACTACCCTAACCCTAACGCGTACCCTAACCCTAACCCCTACCCTAACCCTAACACGTACCCTAATCCTAACCCGTACCCTAAACTGAGCCCTAACCCTAACACGAACCCTAACCCTAACCCTAACCCATACCCTACGCCGTACCCGAACCCCTCCCCGAACCCCTACCCTAAGCCATACCCTAACCCTAACCCTAAGCCTAACCCTAACCCTAGGCTACCCTTGACTGCTTCTGCCTCCAATAGATTTTCTAAGCACTAGTGTTTTAAGGAACGGCTTAAAAAGAGAATCTTAATGTGATTTCTTTATAATGGGTGTGTTCCTTATCTTATCCTAGTGTCTAAACTCTTCTCCATGGCTGGACCCCCAAATAATATTCCTTTACGTGCTAAGGGGTATCTAGAGAGTGGGATAGGTTTAATAACTACCCTAACCCTAACGCGTACCCTAACCCTAACCCCTACCCTAACCCTAACACGTACCCTAATCCTAACCCGTACCCTAAATCGAGCCCTAACCCTAACACTAACCCTAACCCTAACCCTAACCCATACCCTACGCCGTACCCGAACCCCTCCCCGAACCCGTAGCCTAAGCCGTACCCTAAGCCTAACCCTAAGCCTAACCCTAACCCTAGGCTACCCTTGAGTGCTTCTGCCTCCAATAGATTTCCTAAGCACTAGTGTTTGAAGGAACAGCTTAAAAAGGGAATCCTAATGTGATTTCTTTATAATGGGTGTGTTCCTTATCTTATCCTAGTGTCTAAACTCTTCTCCATGGCTGGACCCCCAAATAATATTCCTTTACGTGCTAACGGATATCTAGAGAGTGGGATAGGTTTAATAACTACCCTAACCCTAACACGTGCCCTAACCCTAACCCCTACCCTAACCCTAACACGTACCCTAATCCTAACCCGTACCCTGAACCGAGCCCTAACCCTAACACTAACCCTAACCCTAACCCTAACCCATACCCTACGCCGTACCCGAACCCCTCCCTGAACCCGTACCCTAAGCCGTACCCTAAGCCTAACCCTAAGCCTAACCCTAACCCTAGGCTACCCTTGACTGCTTCTGCCTCCAATAGATTTCCTAAGCACTAGTGTTTTAAGGAACGGCTTAAAAACAGAATCCTAATGTGATTTCTTTATAATGGGTGTGTTCCTTATCTTATCCTAGTGTCTAAACTCTTCTCCATGGCTAGACCCCCAAATAATATTCCTTTACGTGCTAAGGGGTATCTAGAGAGTGGGATAGGTTTAATAACTACCCTAACCCTAACGCGTACCCTAACCCTAACCCCTACCCTAACCCTAACACGTACCCTAATCCTAACCCGTACCCTAAACTGAGCCCTAACCCTAACACGAACCCTAACCCTAACCCTAACCCATACCCTACGCCGTACCCGAACCCCTCCCCGAACCCCTACCCTAAGCCATACCCTAACCCTAACCCTAAGCCTAACCCTAACCCTAGGCTACCCTTGACTGCTTCTGCCTCCAATAGATTTTCTAAGCACTAGTGTTTTAAGGAACGGCTTAAAAAGAGAATCTTAATGTGATTTCTTTATAATGGGTGTGTTCCTTATCTTATCCTAGTGTCTAAACTCTTCTCCATGGCTGGACCCCCAAATAATATTCCTTTACGTGCTAAGGGGTATCTAGAGAGTGGGATAGGTTTAATAACTACCCTAACCCTAACGCGTACCCTAACCCTAACCCCTACCCTAACCCTAACACGTACCCTAATCCTAACCCGTACCCTAAATCGAGCCCTAACCCTAACACTAACCCTAACCCTAACCCTAACCCATACCCTACGCCGTACCCGAACCCCTCCCCGAACCCGTAGCCTAAGCCGTACCCTAAGCCTAACCCTAAGCCTAACCCTAACCCTAGGCTACCCTTGAGTGCTTCTGCCTCCAATAGATTTCCTAAGCACTAGTGTTTGAAGGAACAGCTTAAAAAGGGAATCCTAATGTGATTTCTTTATAATGGGTGTGTTCCTTATCTTATCCTAGTGTCTAAACTCTTCTCCATGGCTGGACCCCCAAATAATATTCCTTTACGTGCTAACGGATATCTAGAGAGTGGGATAGGTTTAATAACTACCCTAACCCTAACACGTGCCCTAACCCTAACCCCTACCCTAACCCTAACACGTACCCTAATCCTAACCCGTACCCTGAACCGAGCCCTAACCCTAACACTAACCCTAACCCTAACCCTAACCCATACCCTACGCCGTACCCGAACCCCTCCCTGAACCCGTACCCTAAGCCGTACCCTAAGCCTAACCCTAAGCCTAACCCTAACCCTAGGCTACCCTTGACTGCTTCTGCCTCCAATAGATTTCCTAAGCACTAGTGTTTTAAGGAACGGCTTAAAAACAGAATCCTAATGTGATTTCTTTATAATGGGTGTGTTCCTTATCTTATCCTAGTGTCTAAACTCTTCTCCATGGCTAGACCCCCAAATAATATTCCTTTACGTGCTAAGGGGTATCTAGAGAGTGGGATAGGTTTAATAACTACCCTAACCCTAACGCGTACCCTAACCCTAACCCCTACCCTAACCCTAACACGTACCCTAATCCTAACCCGTACCCTAAACCGAGCCCTAACCCTAACACTAACCCTAACCCTAACCCTAACCCATACCCTACGCCGTACCCGAACCCCTCCCCGAACCCGTAGCCTAAGCCGTACCCTAAGCCTAACCCTAAGCCTAACCCTAACCCTAGGCTACCCTTGACTGCTTCTGCCTCCAATAGATTTCCTAAGCACTAGTGTTTGAAGGAACAGCTTAAAAAGAGAATCCTAATGTGATTTCTTTATAATGGGTGTGTTCCTTATCTTATCCTAGTGTCTAAACTCTTCTCCATGGCTGGACCCCCAAATAATATTCCTTTACGTGCTAACGGATATCTAGAGAGTGGGATAGGTTTAATAACTACCCTAACCCTAACACGTACCCTAACCCTAACCCCTACCCTAACGCTAACACGTACCCTAATCCTAACCCGTACCCTGAACCGAGCCCTAACCCTAACACTAACCCTAACCCTAACCCTAACCCATACCCAACGCCGTACCCGAACCCCTCCCCGAACCCGTACCCTAAGCCGTACCCTAAGCCTAACCCTAAGCCTAACCCTAACCCTAGGCTACCCTTGACTGCTTCTGCCTCCAATAGATTTCCTAAGCACTAGTGTTTTAAGGAACGGCTTAAAAACAGAATCCTAATGTGATTTCTTTATAATGGGTGTGTTCCTTATCTTATCCTAGTGTCTAAACTCTTCTCCATGGCTGGACCCCCAAATAATATTCCTTTACGTGCTAAGGGGTATCTAGAGAGTGGGATAGGTTTAATAACTACCCTAACCCTAACGCGTACCCTAACCCTAACCCCTACCCTAACCCTAACACGTACCCTAATCCTAACCCGTACCCTAAACTGAGCCCTAACCCTAACACGAACCCTAACCCTAACCCTAACCCATACCCTACACCGTACCCGAACCCCTCCCCGAAACCGTACCCTAAGCCGTACCCTAACCCTAACCCTAAGCCTAACCCTAACCCTAGGCTACCCTTGACTGCTTCTGCCTCCAATAGATTTCCTAAGCACTAGTGTTTGAAGGAACAGCTTTAAAAGAGAATCCTAATGTGATTTCTTTATAATGGGTGTGTTCCTTATCTTATCCTAGTGTCTAAACTCTTCTCCATGGCTGGACCCCCAAATAATATTCCTTTACGTGCTAAGGGGTATCTAGAGAGTGGGATAGGTTTAATAACTACCCTAACCCTAACGCGTACCCTAACCCTAACCCCTACCCTAACCCTAACACGTACCCTAATCCTAACCCGTACCCTAAACCGAGCCCTAACCCTAACACTAACCCTAACCCTAACCCTAACCCATACCCTACGCCGTACCCGAACCCCTCCCCGAACCCGTACCCTAAGCCGTACCCTAAGCCGTACCCTAAGCCTAACCCTAACCCTAGGCTACCCTTGACTGCTTCTGCCTCCAATAGATTTCCTAAGCACTAGTGTTTGAAGGAACAGCTTAAAAAGAGAATCCTAATGTGATTTCTTTATAATGGGTGTGTTCCTTATCTTATCCTAGTGTCTAAACTCTTCTCCATGGCTGGACCCCCAAATAATATTCCTTTACGTGCTAAGGGGTATCTAGAGAGTGGGATAGGTTTACTAACTACCCTAACCCTAACGCGTACCCTAACCCTAACCCCTACCCTAACCCTAACACGTACCCTAATCCTAACCCGTACCCTAAACTGAGCCCTAACCCTAACACGAACCCTAACCCTAACCCTAACCCATACCCTACGCCGTACCCGAACCCCTCCCCGAACCCGTACCCTAAGCCGTACCCTAAGCCTAACCCTAAGCCTAACCCTAACCCTTGGCTACCCTTGACTGCTTCTGCCTCCAATAGATTTCCTAAGCACTAGTGTTTGAAGGAACAGCTTAAAAAGAGAATCCTAATGTGATTTCTTTATAATGGGTGTGTTCCTTATCTTATCCTAGTGTCTAAACTCTTCTCCATGGCTGGACCCACAAATAATATACCTTTACGTGCTAAGGGGTATCTAGAGAGTGGGATAGGTTTAATAACTACCCTAACCCTAACGCGTACCCTAACCCTAACCCCTACCCTAACCCTAACACGTACCCTAATCCTAACCCGTACCCTAAACCGAGCCCTAACCCTAACACTAACCCTAACCCTAACCCTAACCCATACCCTACGCCGTACCCGAACCCCTCCCCGAACCCGTAGCCTAAGCCGTACCCTAAGCCTAACCCTAAGCCTAACCCTAACCTTAGGCTACCCTTGACTGCTTCTGCCTCCAATAGATTTCCTAAGCACTAGTGTTTGAAGGAACAGCTTAAAAAGAGAATCCTAATGTGATTTCTTTATAATGGGTGTGTTCCTTATCTTATCCTAGTGTCTAAACTCTTCTCCATGGCTGGACCCCCAAATAATATTCCTTTACGTGCTAACGGATATCTAGAGAGTGGGATAGGTTTAATAACTACCCTAACCCTAACACGTACCCTAACCCTAACCCCAACCCCTACCCTAACGCTAACAGGTACCCTAATCCTAACCCGTACCCTGAACCGAGCCCTAACCCTAACACTAACCCTAACCCTAACCCTAACCCATACCCAACGCCGTACCCGAACCCCTCCCCGAACCCGTACCCTAAGCCGTACCCTAAGCCTAACCCTAAGCCTAACCCTAACCCTAGGCTACCCTTGACTGCTTCTGCCTCCAATAGATTTCCTAAGCACTAGTGTTTTAAGGAACGGCTTAAAAACAGAATCCTAATGTGATTTCTTTATAATGGGTGTGTTCCTTATCTTATCCTAGTGTCTAAACTCTTCTCCATGGCTGGACCCCCAAATAATATTCCTTTACGTGCTAAGGGGTATCTAGAGAGTGGGATAGGTTTAATAACTACCCTAACCCTAACGCGTACCCTAACCCTAACCCCTACCCTAACCCTAACACGTACCCTAATCCTAACCCGTACCCTAAACTGAGCACTAACCCTAACACGAACCCTAACCCTAACCCTAACCCATACCCTACGCCGTACCCGAACCCCTCCCCGAACCCCTACCCTAAGCCATACCCTAACCCTAACCCTAAGCCTAACCCTAACCCTAGGCTACCCTTGACTGCTTCTGCCTCCAATAGATTTTCTAAGCACTAGTGTTTTAAGGAACGGCTTAAAAAGAGAATCTTAATGTGATTTCTTTATAATGGGTGTGTTCCTTATCTTATCCTAGTGTCTAAACTCTTCTCCATGGCTGGACCCCCAAATAATATTCCTTTACGTGCTAAGGGGTATCTAGAGAGTGGGATAGGTTTAATAACTACCCTAACCCTAACGCGTACCCTAACCCTAACCCCTACCCTAACCCTAACACGTACCCTAATCCTAACCCGTACCCTAAATCGAGCCCTAACCCTAACACTAACCCTAACCCTAACCCTAACCCATACCCTACGCCGTACCCGAACCCCTCCCCGAACCCGTAGCCTAAGCCGTACCCTAAGCCTAACCCTAAGCCTAACCCTAACCCTAGGCTACCCTTGACTGCTTCTGCCTCCAATAGATTTCCTAAGCACTAGTGTTTGAAGGAACAGCTTAAAAAGGGAATCCTAATGTGATTTCTTTATAATGGGTGTGTTCCTTATCTTATCCTAGTGTCTAAACTCTTCTCCATGGCTGGACCCCCAAATAATATTCCTTTACGTGCTAACGGATATCTAGAGAGTGGGATAGGTTTAATAACTACCCTAACCCTAACACGTACCCTAACCCTAACCCCTACCCTAACCCTAACACGTACCCTAATCCTAACCCGTACCCTGAACCGAGCCCTAACCCTAACACTAACCCTAACCCTAACCCTAACCCATACCCTACGCCGTACCCGAACCCCTCCCCGAACCCGTACCCTAAGCCGTACCCTAAGCCTAACCCTAAGCCTAACCCTAACCCTAGGCTACCCTTGACTGCTTCTGCCTCCAATAGATTTCCTAAGCACTAGTGTTTTAAGGAACGGCTTAAAAACAGAATCCTAATGTGATTTCTTTATAATGGGTGTGTTCCTTATCTTATCCTAGTGTCTAAACTCTTCTCCATGGCTGGACCCCCAAATAATATTCCTTTACGTGCTAAGGGGTATCTAGAGAGTGGGATAGGTTTACTAACTACCCTAACCCTAACGCGTACCCTAACCCTAACCCCTACCCTAACCCTAACACGTACCCTAATCCTAACCCGTACCCTAAACCGAGCCCTAACCCTAACACTAACCCTAACCCTAACCCTAACCCATACCCTACGCCGTACCCGAACCCCTCCCCGAACCCGTACCCTAAGCCGTACCCTAAGCCGTACCCTAAGCCTAACCCTAACCCTAGGCTACCCTTGACTGCTTCTGCCTCCAATAGATTTCCTAAGCACTAGTGTTTGAAGGAACAGCTTAAAAAGAGAATCCTAATGTGATTTCTTTATAATGGGTGTGTTCCTTATCTTATCCTAGTGTCTAAACTCTTCTCCATGGCTGGACCCCCAAATAATATTCCTTTACGTGCTAAGGGGTATCTAGAGAGTGGGATAGGTTTAATAACTACCCTAAACCTAACACGTACCCTAACCCTAACCCCTACCCTAACCCTAACACGTACCCTAATCCTAACCCGTACCCTAAACCGAGCCCTAACCCTAACACTAACCCTAACCCTAACCCATACCCTACGCCGTACCCGAACCCCTCCCCGAACCCGTACCCTAAGCCGTACCCTAAGCCTAACCCTAAGCCTAACCCTAACCCTAGGCTACCCTTGACTGCTTCTGCCTCCAATAGATTTCCTAAGCACTAGTGTTTGAAGGAACAGCTTAAAAAGAGAATCCTAATGTGATTTCTTTATAATGGGTGTGTTCCTTATCTTATCCTAGTGTCTAAACTCTTCTCCATGGCTGGACCCCCAAATAATATTCCTTTACATGCTAAGGGGTATCTAGAGAGTGGGATAGGTTTAATAACTACCCTAACCCTAACGCGTACCCTAACCCTAACCCCTACCCTAACCCTAAAACGTACCCTAATCCTAACCCGTACACTAAACCGAGCCCTAACCCTAACTCAAACCCTAACCCTAACCCTAACCCATACCCTACGCCGTACCCGAACCCCTCCCCGAACCCGTACCCTAAGCCGTACCCTAACCCTAACCCTAAGCCTAACCCTAACCCTAGGCTACCCTTGACTGCTTCTGCCTCCAATAGATTTCCTAAGCACTAGTGTTTGAAGGAACAGCTTAAAAAGAGAATCCTAATGTGATTTCTTTATAATGGGTGTGTTCCTTATCTTATCCTAGTGTCTAAACTCTTCTCCATGGCTGGACCCGCAAATAATATTCCTTTACGTGCTAAGGGGTATCTAGAGAGTGGGATAGGTTTACTAACTACCCTAACCCTAATGCGTACCCTAACCCTAACCCCTACCCTAACCCTAACACGTACCCTAATCCTAACCCGTACCCTAAACCGAGCCCTAACCCTAACACGAACCCTAACCCTAACCCTAACCCATACCCTACACCGTACCCGAACCCCTCCCCGAACCCCTACCCTAAGCCGTACCCTAACCCTAACACGAACCCTAACCCTAACCCTAGGCTACCCTTGACTGCTTCTGCCTCCAATAGATTTCCTAAGCACTAGTGTTTGAAGGAACAGCTTAAAAAGAGAATCCTAATGTGATTTCTTTATAATGTATGTGTTCCTTATTTTATCCTAGTGTCTAAACTCTTCTCCATGGCTGGACCCGCAAATAATATTCCTTTACGTGCTAAGGGGTATCTAGAGAGTGGGATAGGTTTAATAACTACCCTAACCCTAACGCGTACCCTAACCCTAACCCCTACCCTAACCCTAACACGTACCCTAATCCTAACCCGTACCCTAAACCGAGCCCTAACCCTAACACTAACCCTAAACCTAACCCTAACCCATACCCTACACCGTACCCGAACCCCTCCCCAAACCCGTACCCTAAGCCGTACCCTAAGCCTAACCCTAAGCCTAACCCTAACCCTAGGCTACCCTTGAATGCTTCTGCCTCCAACAGATTTCCTAAGCACTAATGTTTGAAGGAACAGCTTAAAAAGAGAATCCTAATGTGATTTCTTTATAATGGGTGTGTTCCTTATCTTATCCTATTGTCTAAACTCTTCTCCATGGCTGGACCCCCAAATAATATTCCTTTACATGCTAAGGGGTATCTAGAGAGTGGGATAGGTTTAATAACTACCCTAACCCTAACGCGTACCCTAACCCTAACCCCTACCCTAACCCTAACACGTACCCTAATCCTAACCCGTACCCTAAACCGAGCCCTAACCCTTACACTAACCCTAACCCTAACACTAACCCATACCCTACGCCGTACCCGAACCCCTCCACGAACCCGTACCCTAAGCCGTACCCTAACCCAAACCCTAAGCCGAACCCTAACCCTAGGCTACCCTTGACTGCTACTGCCTCCAATAGATTTCCTAAGCCTAGTGTTTTAAGGAACAGCTTAAAAAGAGAATCCTAATGTGATTTCTTTATAATGGGTGTGTTCCTTATCTTATCCTAGTGTCTAAACTCTTCTCCATGGCTGGACCCCCAAATAATATTCCTTTACGTGCTAAGGGGTATCTAGAGAGTGGGATAGGTTTAATAACTACCCTAACCCTAAAGCGTACCCTAACCCTAACCCCTACCCTAACCCTAACACGTACCCTAATCCTAACCCGTACCCTAAACCGAGACCTAAAGCTAAAACTAACCCTAACCCTAACCCTAACCCATACCCTACGCCGTACCCGAACCCCTACACGAACCCGTACCCTAAGCCGTACCCTAACCCTAACCCTAAGCCTAACCCTAACCCTAGGCTACCCTTGACTGCTTCTGCCTCCAATAGATTTCTTAAGCACTAGTGCTTTAAGGAAAAGCTTAAAAAGAGAATCCTAATGTGATTTCTTTATAATGGGTGTGTTCCTTATCTTATCCTAGTGTCTAAACTCTTCTCCATGGCTGGACTCCCAAATAATATTCCTTTACGTGCTAAGGGGTATCTAGAGAGTGGGATAGGTTTAATAACTACCCTAACCCTAACACGTACCCTAACCCTAACCCCTACCCTAACACTAACACGTACCCTAATCGTAACCCGTACACTAAACCGAGCCCTAAACCTAACACTAACCCTAACCCTAACCCTAACCCATACCCTACACCGTACCCGAACCCCTCCCCGAACCCGTACCCAAAGCCGTACCCTAAGCCTAACCCTAAGCCTAACCCTAACCCTAGGCTACCCTTGACTGCTTCTGCCTCCAATAGATTTCCTAAGCACTAGTGTTTTAAGGAACGGCTTAAAAACAGAATCCTAATGTGATTTCTTTATAATGGGTGTGTTCCTTATTTATCCTAGTGTCTAAACTCTTCTCCATGGCTGAACCCGCAAATAATATTCCTTTACGTGCTAAGGGGTATCTAGAGAGTGGGATAGGTTTACTAACTACCCTAACCTAATGCGTACCCTAACCCTAACCCCTACCCTAACCCTAACACGTACCCTAATCCTAACCCGTACCCTAAACTGAGCCCTAACCCTAACACTAACCCTAACCCTAACCCTAACCCATACCCTACGCCGTACCCGAACCCCTCCCCGAACCCGTACCCTAAGCCGTACCCTAAGCCTAACCCTAACCCTTGGCTACCCTTGACTGCTTCTGCCTCCAATAGATTTCCTAAGCACTAGTGTTTGAAGGAACAGCTTAAAAAGAGAATCCTAATGTGATTTCTTTATAATGGGTGTGTTCCTTATCTTATCCTAGTGTCTAAACTCTTCTCCATGGCTGGACCCACAAATAATATACCTTTACGTGCTAAGGGGTATCTAGAGAGTGGGATAGGTTTAATAACTACCCTAACCCTAACGCGTACCCTAACCCTAACCCCTACCCTAACCCTAACACGTACCCTAATCCTAACCCGTATCCTAAACCGAGCCCTAACCCTAACACTAACCCTAACCCTAACACTAACCCATACCCTACGCCGTACCCGAACCCCTCCCCGAACCCGTAGCCTAAGCCATACCCTAAGCCTAACCCTAAGCCTAACCCTAACCCTAGGCTACCCTTGACTGCTTCTGCCTCCAATAGATTTCCTAAGCACTAGTGTTTTAAGGAACGGCTTAAAAACCGAATCCTAATGTGATTTCTTTATAATGGGTGTGTTCCTTATCTTATCCTAGTGTCTAAACTCTTCTCCATGGCTGGACCCCCAAATAATATTCCTTTACGTGCTAAGGGGTATCTAGAGAGTGGGATAGGTTTAATAACTACCCTAACCCTAACACGTACCCTAACCCTAACCCCTACCCTAACCCTAACACGTACCCTAATCCTAACCCGTACCCTAAACTGAGCCCTAACCCTAACACTAACCCTAACCCTAACCCTAACCCATACCCTACACCGCACCCGAACCCCTCCCCGAAACCGTACCCTAAGCCGTACCCTAACCCTAACCCTAAGCCTAACCCTAACCCTAGGCTACCCTTGACTGCTTCTGCCTCCAATAGATTTCCTAAGCACTAGTGTTTGAAGGAACAGCTTAAAAAGAGAATCCTAATGTGATTTCTTTATAATGGGTGTGTTCCTTATCTTATCCTAGTGTCTAAACTCTTCTCCATGGCTGGACCCGCAAATAATATTCCTTTACGTGCTAAGGGGTATCTAGAGAGTGGGATAGGTTTACTAACTACCCTAACCCTAATGCGTACCCTAACCCTAACCCCTACCCTAACCCTAACACGTACCCTAATCCTAACCCGTACCCTAAACCGAGCCCTAACCCTAACAGGAACCCTAACCCTAACCCTAACCCATACCCTACGCCGTACCCGAACCCCTCCCCGAACCCCTACCCTAAGCCGTACCCTAAACCTAACCCTAAGCCTAACCCTAACCCTAGGCTACCCTTGACTGCTTCTGCCTCCAATAGATTTTCTAAGCACTAGTGTTTTAAGGAACGGCTTAAAAAGAGAATCTTAATGTGATTTCTTTATAATGGGTGTGTTCCTTATCTTATCCTAGTGTCTAAACTCTTCTCCCTGGCTGGACCCCCAAATAATATTCCTTTACGTGCTAAGGGGTATCTAGAGAGTGGGATAGGTTTAATAACTACCCTAACCCTAACGCGTACCCTAACCCTAACCCCTACCCTAACCCTAACACGTACCCTAATCCTAACCCGTACCCTAAACCGAGCCCTAACCCTAACACTAACCCTAACCCTAACCCTAACCCATACCCTACGCCGTACCCGAACCCCTCCCCGAACCCGTAGCCTAAGCCGTACCCTAAGCCTAACCCTAAGCCTAACCCTAACCCTAGGCTACCCTTGACTGCTTCTGCCTCCAATAGATTTCCTAAGCACTAGTGTTTGAAGGAACAGCTTAAAAAGAGAATCCTAATGTGATTTCTTTATAATGGGTGTGTTCCTTATCTTATCCTAGTGTCTAAACTCTTCTCCATGGCTGGACCCCCAAATAATATTTCTTTACGTGCTAACGGATATCTAGAGAGTGGGATAGGTTTAATAACTACCCTAACCCTAACACGTACCCTAACCCTAACCCCTACCCTAACGCTAACACGTACCCTAATCCTAACCCGTACCCTGAACCGAGCCCTAACCCTAACACTAACCCTAACCCTAACCCTAACCCATACCCTACGCCGTACCCGAACCCCTCCCCGAACCCGTACCCTAAGCCGTACCCTAAGCCTAACCCTAAGCCTAACCCTAACCCTAGGCTACCCTTGACTGCTTCTGCCTCCAATAGATTTCCTAAGCACTAGTGTTTTAAGGAACGGCTTAAAAACAGAATCCTAATGTGATTTCTTTATAATGGGTGTGTTCCTTATCTTATCCTAGTGTCTAAACTCTTCTCCATGGCTGGACCCCCAAATAATATTCCTTTACGTGCTAAGGGGTATCTAGAGAGTGGGATAGGTTTACTAACTACCCTAACCCTAACGCGTACCCTAACCCTAACCCCTACCCTAACCCTAACACGTACCCTAATCCTAACCCGTACCCTAAACTGAGCCCTAACACTAACACTAACCCTAACCCTAACCCTAACCCATACCCTACGCCGTACCCGAACCCCTCCCCGAACCCGTACCCTAAGCCGTACCCTAAGCCTAACCCTAAGCCTAACCCTAACCCTTGGCTACCCTTGACTGCGTCTGCCTCCAATAGATTTCCTAAGCACTAGTGTTTGAAGGAACAGCTTAAAAAGAGAATCCTAATGTGATTTCTTTATAATGGGTGTGTTCCTTATCTTATCCTAGTGTCTAAACTCTTCTCCATGGCTGGACCCACAAATAATATACCTTTACGTGCTAAGGGGTGTCTAGAGAGTGGGATAGGTTTAATAACTACCCTAACCCTAACGCGTACCCTAACCCTAACCCCTACCCTAACCCTAACACGTACCCTAATCCTAACCCTTACCCTGAACCGAGCCCTAACCCTAACACTAACCCTAAACCTAACCCTAACCCATACCCTACGCCGTACCCGAACCCCTCCCCGAACCCGTACCCTAAGCCGTACCCTAAGCCTAACCCTAAGCCTAACCCTAACCCTAGGCTACCCTTGACTGCTTCTGCCTCCAATAGATTTCCTAAGCACTAGTGTTTTAAGGAACGGCTTAAAAACAGAATCCTAATGTGATTTCTTTATAATGGGTGTGTTCCTTATCTTATCCTAGTGTCTAAACTCTTCTCCATGGCTGGACCCCCAAATAATATTCCTTTACGTGCTAAGGGGTATCTAGAGAGTGGGATAGGTTTACTAACTACCCTAACCCTAACGCGTACCCTAACCCTAACCCCTACCCTAACCCTAACACGTACCCTAATCCTAACCCGTACCCTAAACCGAGCCCTAACCCTAACACTAACCCTAACCCTAACCCTAACCCATACCCTACGCCGTACCCGAACCCCTCCCCGAACCCGTACCCTAAGCCGTACCCTAAGCCGTACCCTAAGCCTAACCCTAACCCTAGGCTACCCTTGACTGCTTCTGCCTCCAATAGATTTCCTAAGCACTAGTGTTTGAAGGAACAGCTTAAAAAGAGAATCCTAATGTGATTTCTTTATAATGGGTGTGTTCCTTATCTTATCCTAGTGTCTAAACTCTTCTCCATGGCTGGACCCCCAAATAATATTCCTTTACGTGCTAAGGGGTATCTAGAGAGTGGGATAGGTTTAATAACTACCCTAACCCTAACGCGTACCCTAACCCTAACCCCTACCCTAACCCTAAAACGTACCCTAATCCTAACCTGTACACTAAACCGAGCCCTAACCCTAACTCAAACCCTAACCCTAACCCTAACCCATACCCTACGCCGTACCCGAACCCCTCCCCGAACCCGTACCCTAAGCCGTACCCTAACCCTAACCCTAAGCCTAACCCTAACCCTAGGCTACCCTTGACTGCTTCTGCCTCCAATAGATTTCCTAAGCACTAGTGTTTGAAGGAACAGCTTAAAAAGAGAATCCTAATGTGATTTCTTTATAATGGGTGTGTTCCTTATCTTATCCTAGTGTCTAAACTCTTCTCCATGGCTGGAACCGCAAATAATATTCCTTTACGTGCTAAGGGGTATCTAGAGAGTGGGATAGGTTTACTAACTACCCTAACCCTAATGCGTACCCTAACCCTAACCCCTACCCTAACCCTAACCCTAACCCTAACCCTAACCCTGAACCGAGCCCTAACCCTAACACTAACCCTAACCCTAACCCTAACCCATACCAAACGCCGTACCCGAACCCCTCCCCGAACCCGTACCCTAAGCCGTACCCTAAGCCTAACCCTAAGCCTAACCCTAACCCTAGGCTACCCTTGACTGCTTCTGCCTCCAATAGATTTCCTAAGCACTAGTGTTTTAAGGAACGGCTTAAAAACAGAATCCTAATGTGATTTCTTTATAATGGGTGTGTTCCTTATCTTATCCTAGTGTCTAAACTCTTCTCCATGGCTGGACCCCCAAATAATATTCCTTTACGTGCTAAGGGGTATCTAGAGAGTGGGATAGGTTTAATAACTACCCTAACCCTAACACGTACCCTAACCCTAACCCCTACCCTAACCCTAACACGTACCCTAATCCTAACCCGTACCCTAAACTGAGCCCTAACCCTAACACTAACCCTAACCCTAACCCTAACCCATACCCTACACCGTACCCGAACCCCTCCCCGAAACCGTACCCTAAGCCGTACCCTAACCCTAACCCTAAGCCTAACCCTAACCCTAGGCTACCCTTGACTGCTTCTGCCTCCAATAGATTTCCTAAGCACTAGTGTTTGAAGGAACAGCTTAAAAAGAGAATCCTAATGTGATTTCTTTATAATGGGTGTGTTCCTTATCTTATCCTAGTGTCTAAACTCTTCTCCATGGCTGGACCCGCAAATAATATTCCTTTACGTGCTAAGGGGTATCTAGAGAGTGGGATAGGTTTACTAACTACCCTAACCCTAATGCGTACCCTAACCCTAACCCCTACCCTAACCCTAACACGTACCCTAATCCTAACCCGTACCCTAAACCGAGCCCTAACCCTAACAGGAACCCTAACCCTAACCCTAACCCATACCCTACGCCGTACCCGAACCCCTCCCCGAACCCCTACCCTAAGCCGTACCCTAACCCTAACCCTAAGCCTAACCCTAACCCTAGGCTACCCTTGACTGCTTCTGCCTCCAATAGATTTTCTAAGCACTAGTGTTTTAAGGAACGGCTTAAAAAGAGAATCTTAATGTGATTTCTTTATAATGGGTGTGTTCCTTATCTTATCCTAGTGTCTAAACTCTTCTCCATGGCTGGACCCCCAAATAATATTCCTTTACGTGCTAACGGATATCTAGAGAGTGGGATAGGTTTAATAACTACCCTAACCCTAACACGTACCCTAACCCTAACCCCTACCCTAACGCTAACACGTACCCTAATCCTAACCCGTACCCTGAACCGAGCCCTAACCCTAACACTAACCCTAACCCTAACCCTAACCCATACCCTACGCCGTACCCGAACCCCTCCCCGAACCCGTACCCTAAGCCGTACCCTAAGCCTAACCCTAAGCCTAACCCTAACCCTAGGCTACCCTTGACTGCTTCTGCCTCCAATAGATTTCCTAAGCACTAGTGTTTTAAGGAACGGCTTAAAAACAGAATCCTAATGTGATTTCTTTATAATGGGTGTGTTCCTTATCTTATCCTAGTGTCTAAACTCTTCTCCATGGCTGGACCCCCAAATAATATTCCTTTACGTGCTAAGGGGTATCTAGAGAGTGGGATAGGTTTACTAACTACCCTAACCCTAACGCGTACCCTAACCCTAACCCCTACCCTAACCCTAACACGTACCCTAATCCTAACCCGTACCCTAAACTGAGCCCTAACACTAACACTAACCCTAACCCTAACCCTAACCCATACCCTACGCCGTACCCGAACCCCTCCCCGAACCCGTACCCTAAGCCGTACCCTAAGCCTAACCCTAAGCCTAACCCTAACCCTTGGCTACCCTTGACTGCGTCTGCCTCCAATAGATTTCCTAAGCACTAGTGTTTGAAGGAACAGCTTAAAAAGAGAATCCTAATGTGATTTCTTTATAATGGGTGTGTTCCTTATCTTATCCTAGTGTCTAAACTCTTCTCCATGGCTGGACCCACAAATAATATACCTTTACGTGCTAAGGGGTGTCTAGAGAGTGGGATAGGTTTAATAACTACCCTAACCCTAACGCGTACCCTAACCCTAACCCCTACCCTAACCCTAACACGTACCCTAATCCTAACCCGTACCCTAAACCGAGCCCTAACCCTAACACTAACCCTAACCCTAACCCTAACCCATACCCTACGCCGTACCCGAACCCCTCCCCGAACCCGTAGCCTAAGCCGTACCCTAAGCCTAACCCTAAGCCTAACCCTAACCCTAGGCTACCCTTGACTGCTTCTGCCTCCAATAGATTTCCTAAGCACTAGTGTTTGAAGGAACAGCTTAAAAAGAGAATCCTAATGTGATTTCTTTATAATGGGTGTGTTCCTTATCTTATCCTAGTGTCTAAACTCTTCTCCATGGCTGGACCCCCAAATAATATTCCTTTACGTGCTAACGGATATCTAGAGAGTGGGATAGGTTTAATAACTACCCTAACCCTAACACGTACCCTAACCCTAACCCCTACCTTAACGCTAACACGTACCCTAATCCTAACCCGTACCCTGAACCGAGCCCTAACCCTAACACTAACCCTAACCCTAACCCTAACCCATACCCAACGCCGTACCCGAACCCCTCCCCGAACCCGTACCCTAAGCCGTACCCTAAGCCTAACCCTAAGCCTAACCCTAACCCTAGGCTACCCTTGACTGCTTCTGCCTCCAATAGATTTCCTAAGCACTAGTGTTTTAAGGAACGGCTTAAAAAGAGAATCCTAATGTGATTTCTTTATAATGGGTGTGTTCCTTATCTTATCCTAGTGTCTAAACTCTTCTCCATGGCTGGACCCCCAAATAATATTCCTTTACGTGCTAAGGGGTATCTAGAGAGTGGGATAGGTTTAATAACTACCCTAACCCTAACACGTACCCTAACCCTAACCCCTACCCTAACCCTAACACGTACCCTAATCCTAACCCGTACCCTAAACTGAGCCCTAACCCTAACACTAACCCTAACCCTAACCCTAACCCATACCCTACACCGTACCCGAACCCCTCCCCGAAACCGTACCCTAAGCCGTACCCTAACCCTAACCCTAAGCCTAACCCTAACCCTAGGCTACCCTTGACTGCTTCTGCCTCCAATAGATTTCCTAAGCACTAGTGTTTGAAGGAACAGCTTAAAAAGAGAATCCTAATGTGATTTCTTTATAATGGGTGTGTTCCTTATCTTATCCTAGTGTCTAAACTCTTCTCCATGGCTGGACCCGCAAATAATATTCCTTTACGTGCTAAGGGGTATCTAGAGAGTGGGATAGGTTTACTAACTACCCTAACCCTAATGCGTACCCTAACCCTAACCCCTACCCTAACCCTAACACGTACCCTAATCCTAATCCGTACCCTAAACCGAGCCCTAACCCTAACACGAACCCTAACCCTAACCCTAACCCATACCCTACGCCGTACCCGAACCCCTCCCCGAACCCGTACCCTAAGCCGTACCCTAACCCTAACCCTAAGCCTAACCCTAACCCTAGGCTACCCTTGACTGCTTCTGCCTCCAATAGATTTTCTAAGCACTAGTGTTTTAAGGAACGGCTTAAAAAGAGAATCTTAATGTGATTTCTTTATAATGGGTGTGTTCCTTATCTTATCCTAGTGTCTAAACTCTTCTCCATGGCTGGACCCCCAAATAATATTCCTTTACGTGCTAAGGGGTATCTAGAGAGTGGGATAGGTTTAATAACTACCCTAACCCTAACGCGTACCCTAACCCTAACCCCTACCCTAACCCTAACACGTACCCTAATCCTAACCCGTACCCTAAACCGAGCCCTAACCCTAACACTAACCCTAACCCTAACCCTAACCCATACCCTACGCCGTACCCGAACCCCTCCCCGAACCCGTAGCCTAAGCCGTACCCTAAGCCTAACCCTAAGCCTAACCCTAACCCTAGGCTACCCTTGACTGCTTCTGCCTCCAATAGATTTCCTAAGCACTAGTGTTTGAAGGAACAGCTTAAAAAGAGAATCCTAATGTGATTTCTTTATAATGGGTGTGTTCCTTATCTTATCCTAGTGTCTAAACTCTTCTCCATGGCTGGACCCCCAAATAATATTCCTTTACGTGCTAACGGATATCTAGAGAGTGGGATAGGTTTAATAACTACCCTAACCCTAACACGTACCCTAACCCTAACCCCTACCCTAACCCTAACACGTACCCTAATCCTATCCCGTACCCTGAACCGAGCCCTAACCCTAACACTAACCCTAACCCTAACCCTAACCCATACCCTACGCCGTACCCGAACCCCTCCCCGAACCCGTACCCTAAGCCGTACCCTAAGCCTAACCCTAAGCCTAACCCTAACCCTAGGCTACCCTTGACTGCTTCTGCCTCCAATAGATTTCCTAAGCACTAGTGTTTTAAGGAACGGCTTAAAAACAGAATCCTAATGTGATTTCTTTATAATGGGTGTGTTCCTTATCTTATCCTAGTGTCTAAACTCTTCTCCATGGCTGGACCCCCAAATAATATTCCTTTACGTGCTAAGGGGTATCTAGAGAGTGGGATAGGTTTACTAACTACCCTAACCCTAACGCGTACCCTAACCCTAACCCCTACCCTAACCCTAACACGTACCCTAATCCTAACCCGTACCCTAAACCGAGCCCTAACCCTAACACTAACCCTAACCCTAACCCTAACCCATACCCTACGCCGTACCCGAACCCCTCCCCGAACCCGTACCCTAAGCCGTACCCTAAGCCGTACCCTAAGCCTAACCCTAACCCTAGGCTACCCTTGACTGCTTCTGCCTCCAATAGATTTCCTAAGCACTAGTGTTTGAAGGAACAGCTTAAAAAGAGAATCCTAATGTGATTTCTTTATAATGGGTGTGTTCCTTATCTTATCCTAGTGTCTAAACTCTTCTCCATGGCTGGACCCCCAAATAATATTCCTTTACGTCCTAAGGGGTATCTAGAGAGTGGGATAGGTTTAATAACTACCCTAACCCTAACGCGTACCCTAACCCTAACCCCTACCCTAACCCTAAAACGTACCCTAATCCTAACCCGTACACTAAACCGAGCCCTAACCCTAACTCAAACCCTAACCCTAACCCTAAACCATACCCTACGCCATACCCGAACCCCTCCCCGAACCCGTACCCTAAGCCGTACCCTAACCCTAACCCTAAGCCTAACCCTAACCCTAGGCTACCCTTGACTGCTTCTGCCTCCAATAGATTTCCTAAGCACTAGTGTTTGAAGGAACAGCTTAAAAAGAGAATCCTAATGTGATTTCTTTATAATGTATGTGTTCCTTATTTTATCCTAGTGTCTAAATTCTTCTCCATGGCTGGACCCGCAAATAATATTCCTTTACGTGCTAAGGGGTATCTAGAGAGTGGGATAGGTTTAATAACTACCCTAACCCTAACGCGTACCCTAACCCTAACCCCTACCCTAACCCTAACACATACCCTAATCCTAACCCGTACCCTAAACCGAGCCCTAACCCTAACACTAACCCTAAACCTAACCCTAACCCATACCCTACACCGTACCCGAACCCCTCCCCAAACCCGTACCCTAAGCCGTACCCTAAGCCTAACCCTAAGCCTAACCCTAACCCTAGGCTACCCTTGACTGCTTCTGCCTCCAACAGATTTCCTAAGCACTAATGTTTGAAGGAACAGCTTAAAAAGAGAATCCTAATGTGATTTCTTTATAATGGGTGTGTTCCTTATCTTATCCTAGTGTCTAAACTCTTCTCCATGGCTGGACCCCCAAATAATATTCCTTTACATGCTAAGGGGTATCTAGAGAGTGGGATAGGTTTAATAACTACCCTAACCCTAACGCGTACCCTAACCCTAACCCCTACCCTAACCCTAAAACGTACCCTAATCCTAACCCGTACACTAAACCGAGCCCTAACCCTAACTCAAACCCTAACCCTAACCCTAAACCATACCCTACGCCATACCCGAACCCCTCCCCGAACCCGTACCCTAAGCCGTACCCTAACCCTAACCCTAAGCCTAACCCTAACCCTAGGCTACCCTTGACTGCTTCTGCCTCCAATAGATTTCCTAAGCACTAATGTTTGAAGGAACAGCTTAAAAAGAGAATCCTAATGTGATTTCTTTATAATGGGTGTGTTCCTTATCTTATCCTAGTGTCTAAACTCTTCTCCATGGCTGGACCCGCAAATAATATTCCTTTACGTGCTAAGGGGTATCTAGAGAGTGGGATAGGTTTACTAACTACCCTAACCCTAATGCGTACCCTAACCCTAACCCCTACCCTAACCCTAACACGTACCCTAATCCTAACCCGTACCCTAAACCGAGCCCTAACCCTAACACGAACCCTAACACGAACCCTAACCCATACCCTACACCGTACCCGAACCCCTCCCCGAACCCCTCCCCTAAGCCGTACCCTAACCCTAACCCTAAGCCTAACCCTAACCCTAGGCTACCCTTGACTGCTTCTGCCTCCAATAGATTTCCTAAGCACTAGTGTTTGAAGGAACAGCTTAAAAAGAGAATCCTAATGTGATTTCTTTATAATGTATGTGTTCCTTATTTTATCCTAGTGTCTAAATTCTTCTCCATGGCTGGACCCGCAAATAATATTCCTTTACGTGCTAAGGGGTATCTAGAGAGTGGGATAGGTTTAATAACTACCCTAACCCTAACGCGTACCCTAACCCTAACCCCTACCCTAACCCTAACACGTACCCTAATCCTAACCCGTACCCTAAACCGAGCCCTAACCCTAACACTAACCCTAAACCTAACCCTAACCCATACCCTACACCGTACCCGAACCCCTCCCCAAACCCGTACCCTAAGCCGTACCCTAAGCCTAACCCTAAGCCTAACCCTAACCCTAGGCTACCCTTGACTGCTTCTGCCTCCAACAGATTTCCTAAGCACTAATGTTTGAAGGAACAGCTTAAAAAGAGAATCCTAATGTGATTTCTTTATAATGGGTGTGTTCCTTATCTTATCCTAGTGTCTAAACTCTTCTCCATGGCTGGACCCCCAAATAATATTCCTTTACATGCTAAGGGGTATCTAGAGAGTGGGATAGGTTTAATAACTACCCTAACCCTAACGCGTACCCTAACCCTAACCCCTACCCTAACCCTAAAACGTACCCTAATCCTAACCCGTACACTAAACCGAGCCCTAACCCTAACTCAAACCCTAACCCTAACCCTAAACCATACCCTACGCCATACCCGAACCCCTCCCCGAACCCGTACCCTAAGCCGTACCCTAACCCTAACCCTAAGCCTAACCCTAACCCTAGGCTACCCTTGACTGCTTCTGCCTCCAATAGATTTCCTAAGCACTAATGTTTGAAGGAACAGCTTAAAAAGAGAATCCTAATGTGATTTCTTTATAATGGGTGTGTTCCTTATCTTATCCTAGTGTCTAAACTCTTCTCCATGGCTGGACCCGCAAATAATATTCCTTTACGTGCTAAGGGGTATCTAGAGAGTGGGATAGGTTTACTAACTACCCTAACCCTAATGCGTACCCTAAACCTAACCCCTACCCTAACCCTAACACGTACCCTAATCCTAACCCGTACCCTAAACCGAGCCCTAAACCTAACACGAACCCTAACCCTAACCCTAACCCATACCCTACGCCGTACCCGAACCCCTCCCCGAATCCCTACCCTAAGCCGTACCCTAACCCTAACCCTAAGCCTAACCCTAACCCTAGGCTACCCTTGACTGCTTCTGCCTCCAATAGATTTTCTAAGCACTAGTGTTTTAAGGAACGGCTTAAAAAGAGAATCTTAATGTGATTTCTTTATAATGGGTGTGTTCCTTATCTTATCCTAGTGTCTAAACTCTTCTCCATGGCTGGACGCCCAAATAATATTCCTTTACGTGCTAAGGGGTATCTACAGAGTGGGATAGGTTTAATAACTACCCTAACCCTAACGCGTACCCTAACCCTAACCCCTACCCTAACCCTAACACGTACCCTAATCCTAACCCGTACCCTAAACCGAGACCTAACCTTTACACTAACCCTAACCCTAACACTAACCCATACCCTACGCCGTACCCGAACCCCTCCACGAACCCGTACCCTAAGCCGTACCCTAACCCAAACCCTAAGCCTAACCCTAACCCTAGGCTACCCTTGACTGCTACTGCCTCCAATAGATTTCCTAAGCCTAGTGTTTTAAGGAACAGCTTAAAAAGAGAATCCTAATGTGATTTCTTTATAATGGGTGTGTTCCTTATCTTATCCTAGTGTCTAAACTCTTCTCCATGGCTGGACCCCCAAATAATATTCCTTTACGTGCTAAGGGGTATCTAGAGAGTGGGATAGGTTTAATAACTACCCTAACCCTAAAGCGTACCCTAACCCTAACCCCTACCCTAACCCTAACACGTACCCTAATCCTAACCCGTACCCTAAACCGAGACCTAAAGCTAAAACTAACCCTAACCCTAACCCTAACCCATACCCTACGCCGTACCCGAACCCCTCCCCGAACCCGTAGCCTAAGCCGTACCCTAAGCCTAACCCTAAGCCTAACCCTAACCCTAGGCTACCCTTGACTGCTTCTGCCTCCAATAGATTTCCTAAGCACTAGTGTTTGAAGGAACAGCTTAAAAAGAGAATCCTAATGTGATTTCTTTATAATGGGTGTGTTCCTTATCTTATCCTAGTGTCTAAACTCTTCTCCATGGCTGGACCCCCAAATAATATTCCTTTACGTGCTAAGGGGTATCTAGAGAGTGGGATAGGTTTAATAACTACCCTAACCCTAACGCGTACCCTAACCCTAACCCCTACCCTAACCCTAAAACGTACCCTAATCCTAACCCGTACACTAAACCGAGCCCTAACCCTAACTCAAACCCTAACCCTAACCCTAACCCATACCCTACGCCGTACCCGAACCCCTCCCCGAACCCGTACCCTAAGCCGTACCCTAACCCTAACCCTAAGCCTAACCCTAACCCTAGGCTACCCTTGACTGGTTCTGCCTCCAATAGATTTCCTAAGCACTAGTGTTTGAAGGAACAGCTTAAAAAGAGAATCCTAATGTGATTTCTTTATAATGGGAGTGTTCCTTCTCTTATCCTAGTGTCTAAACTCTTCTCCATGGCTGGACCCCCAAATAATATTCCTTTACGTGCTAACGGATATCGAGAGAGTGGGATAGGTTTAATAACTACCCTAACCCTAACACGTACCCTAACCCTAACCCCTACCCTAACCCTAACACGTACCCTAATCCTAACCCATACCCTGAACCGAGCCCTAACCCTAACACTAACCCTAACCCTAACCCTAACCCATACCCTACGCCGTACCCGAACCCCTCCCCGAACCCGTACCCTAAGCCGTACCCTAAGCCTAACCCTAAGCCTAACCCTAACCCTAGGCTACCCTTGACTGCTTCTGCCTCCAATAGATTTCCTAAGCACTAGTGTTTTAAGGAACGGCTTAAAAACAGAATCCTAATGTGATTTCTTTATAATGGGTGTGTTCCTTATCTTATCCTAGTGTCTAAACTCTTCTCCATGGCTGGACCCCCAAATAATATTCCTTTACGTGCTAAGGGGTATCTAGAGAGTGGGATAGGTTTAATAACTACCCTAACCCTAACGCGTACCCTAACCCTAACCCCTACCCTAACCCTAACACGTACCCTAATCCTAACCCGTACCCTAAACTGAGCCCTAACCCTAACACTAACCCTAACCCTAACCCTAACCCATACCCTACACCGTACCCGAACCCCTCCCCGAAACCGTACCCTAAGCCGTACCCTAACCCTAACCCTAAGCCTAACCCTAACCCTAGGCTACCCTTGACTGCTTCTGCCTCCAATAGATTTCCTAAGCACTAGTGTTTGAAGGAACAGCTTAAAAAGAGAATCCTAATGTGATTTCTTTATAATGGGTGTGTTCCTTATCTTATCCTAGTGTCTAAACTCTTCTCCATGGCTGGACCCCCAAATAATATTCCTTTACGTGCTAAGAGGTATCTAGAGAGTGGGATAGGTTTAATAACTACCCTAAACCTAACGCGTACCCTAACCCTAACCCCTACCCTAACCCTAACCCGTACCCTAATCCTAACCCGTACCCTAAACCGAGCCCTAACCCTAACACTAACCCTAACCCTAACCCTAACCCATACCCTACGCCGTACCCGAACCCCTCCCCGAACCCGTACCCTAAGCCGTACCCTAAGCCTAACCCTAAGCCTAACCCTAACCCTAGGCTACCCTTGACTGCTTCTGCCTCCAATAGATTTCCTAAGCACTAGTGTTTGAAGGAACAGCTTAAAAAGAGAATCCTAATGTGATTTCTTTATAATGGGTGTGTTCCTTATCTTATCCTAGTGTCTAAACTCTTCTCCATGGCTGGACCCCCAAATAATATTCCTTTACATGCTAAGGGGTATCTAGAGAGTGGGATAGGTTTAATAACTACCCTAACCCTAACGCGTACCCTAACCCTAACCCCTACCCTAACCCTAAAACGTACCCTAATCCTAACCCGTACACTAAACCGAGCCCTAACCCTAACTCAAACCCTAACCCTAACCCTAACCCATACCCTACGCCGTACCCGAACCCCTCCCCGAACCCGTACCCTAAGCCGTACCCTAACCCTAACCCTAAGCCTAACCCTAACCCTAGGCTACTCTTGACTGCTTCTGCCTCCAATAGATTTCCTAAGCACTAGTGTTTGAAGGAACAGCTTAAAAAGAGAATCCTAATGTGATTTCTTTATAATGGGTGTGTTCCTTATCTTATCCTAGTGTCTAAACTCTTCTCCATGGCTGGACCCCCAAATAATATTCCTTTACGTGCTAAGGGGTATCTAGAGAGTGGGATAGGTTTAATAACTACCCTAACCCTAATGCGTACCCTAACCCTAACCCCTACCCTAACCCTAACACGTACCCTAATCCTAACCCGTACACTAAACCGAGCCCTAACCCTAACTCAAACCCTAACCCTAACCCATACCCTACGCCGTACCCGAACCCCTCCCCGAACCCGTAGACTAAGCCGTACCCTAAGCCTAACCCTAAGCCTAACCCTAACCCTAGGCTACCCTTGACTGCTTCTGCCTCCAATAGATTTCCTAAGCACTAGTGTTTGAAGGAACAGCTTAAAAAGAGAATCCTAATGTGATTTCTTTATAATGGGTGTGTTCCTTATCTTATCCTAGTGTCTAAACTCTTCTCCATGGCTGGACCCCCAAATAATATTCCTTTACGTGCTAAGGGGTATCTAGAGAGTGGGATAGGTTTAATAACTACCCTAACCCTAACACGTACCCTAACCCTAACCCCTACCCTAACCCTAACCCCTACCCTAACCCTAACACGTACCCTAATCCTAACCCGTACCCTGAACCGAGCCCTAACCCTAAGACTAACCCTAACCCTAACCCTAACCCATACCCTACGCCGTACCCGAACCCCTCCCCGAACCCGTACCCTAAGCCGTACCCTAAGCCTAACCCTAAGCCTAACCCTAACCCTAGGCTACCCTTGACTGCTTCTGCCTCCAATAGATTTCCTAAGCACTAGTGTTTTAAGGAACGGCTTAAAAACAGAATCCTAATGTGATTTCTTTATAATGGGTGTGTTCCTTATTTATCCTAGTGTCTAAACTCTTCTCCATGGCTGGACCCGCAAATAATATTCCTTTACGTGCTAAGGGGTATCTAGAGAGTGGGATAGGTTTACTAACTACCCTAACCTAATGCGTACCCTAACCCTAACCCCTACCCTAACCCTAACACGTACCCTAATCCTAACCCGTACCCTAAACCGAGCCCTAACCCTAACACGAACCCTAACCCTAACCCTAACCCATACCCTACGCCGTACCCGAACCCCTCCCCGAACCCCTACCCTAAGCCGTACCCTAACCCTAACCCTAAGCCTAACCCTAACCCTAGGCTACCCTTGACTGCTTCTGCCTCCAATAGATTTCCTAAGCACTAGTGTTTTAAGGAACAACTTAAAAAGAGAATCCTAATGTGATTTGTTTATAATGTATGTGTTCCTTATTTTATCCTAGTGTCTAAACTCTTCTCCATGGCTGGACCCGCAAATAATATTCCTTTACGTGCTAAGGGGTATCTAGAGAGTGGGATAGGTTTAATAACTACCCTAACCCTAACGCGTACCCTAACCCTAACCCCTACCCTAACCCTAACACGTACCCTAATCCTAACCCGTACCCTGAACCGAGCCCTAACCCTAACACTAACCCTAACCCTAACCCTAACCCATACCCTACGCCGTACCCGAACCCCTCCCCGAACCCGTACCCTAAGCCGTACCCTAAGCCTAACCCTAAGCCTAACCCTAACCCTAGGCTACCCTTGACTGCTTCTGCCTCCAATAGATTTCCTAAGCACTAGTGTTTGAAGAAACAGCTTAAAAAGAGAATCCTAATGTGATTTCTTTATAATGGGTGTGTTCCTTATCTTATCCTAGTGTCTAAACTCTTCTCCATGGCTGGACCCCCAAATAATATTCCTTTACGTGCTAAGGGGTATCTAGAGAGTGGGATAGGTTTAATAACTACCCTAACCCTAACACGTACCCTAACCCTAACCCCTACCCTAACCCTAACACCTACCCTAATCCTAACCCGTAGCCTGAACCGAGCCCTAACCCTAACACTAACCCTAACCCTAACCCTAACCCATACCCTACGCCGTACCCGAACCCCTCCCCGAACCCGTACCCTAAGCCGTACCCTAAGCCTAACCCTAAGCCTAACCCTAACCCTAGGCTACCCTTGACTGCTTCTGCCTCCAATAGATTTCCTAAGCACTAGTGTTTGAAGGAACAGCTTAAAAAGAGAATCCTAATGTGATTTCTTTATAATGGGTGTGTTCCTTATCTTATCCTAGTGTCTAAACTCTTCTCCATGGTTGGACCCACAAATAATATACCTTTACGTGCTAAGGGGTATCTAGAGAGTGGGATAGGTTTAATAACTACCCTAACCCTAACGCGTACCCTAACCCTAACCCCTACCCTAACCCTAACACGTACCCTAATCCTAACCCGTACCCTAAACCGAGCCCTAACCCTAACACTAACCCTAAACCTAACCCTAACCCATACCCTACACCGTACCCGAACCCCTCCCCAAACCCGTACCCTAAGCCGTACCCTAAGCCTAACCCTAAGCCTAACCCTAACCCTAGGCTACCCTTGACTGCTTCTGCCTCCAACAGATTTCCTAAGCACTAGTGTTTGAAGGAACAGCTTAAAAAGAGAATCCTAATGTGATTTCTTTATTATGGGTGTGTTCCTTATCTTATCCTAGTGTCTAAACTCTTCTCCATGGCTGGACCCCCAAATAATATTCCTTTACGTGCTAAGGGGTATCTAGAGAGTGGGATAGGTTTAATAACTACCCTAACCCTAACGCGTACCCTAACCCTAACCCCTACCCTAACCCTAACACGTACCCTAATCCTAACCCGTACCCTAAACCGAGCCCTAACCCTAACACTAACCCTAACCCTAACCCTAACCCATACCCTACGCCGTACCCGAACCCCTCCCCGAACCCCTACCCTAAGTCGTACCCTAACCCTAACCCTAAGCCTAACCCTAACCCTAGGCTACCCTTGACTGCTTCTGCCTCCAATAGATTTTCTAAGCACTAGTGTTTTAAGGAACGGCTTAAAAAGAGAATCTTAATGTGATTTCTTTATAATGGGTGTGTTCCTTATCTTATCCTAGTGTCTAAACTCTTCTCCATGGCTGGACGCCCAAATAATATTCCTTTACGTGCTAAGGGGTATCTAGAGAGTGGGATAGGTTTAATAACTACCCTAACCCTAACGCGTACCCTAACCCTAACCCCTACCCTAACCCTAACACGTACCCTAATCCTAACCCGTACCCTAAACCGAGCCCTAACCCTTACACTAACACTAACCCTAACACTAACCCATACCCTACGCCGTACCCGAACCCCTCCCCGAACCCGTACCCTAAGCCGTACCCTAAGCCTAACCCTAAGCCTAACCCTAACCCTAGGCTACCCTTGACTGCTTCTGCCTCCAATAGATTTCCTAAGCACTAGTGTTTTAAGGAACGGCTTAAAAACAGAATCCTAATGTGATTTCTTTATAATGGGTGTGTTCCTTATTTATCCTAGTGTCTAAACTCTTCTCCATGGCTGGACCCGCAAATAATATTCCTTTACGTGCTAAGGGGTATCTAGAGAGTGGGATAGGTTTACTAACTACCCTAACCTAATGCGTACCCTAACCCTAACCCCTACCCTAACCCTAACACGTACCCTAATCCTAACCCGTACCCTAAACCGAGCCCTAACCCTAACACGAACCCTAACCCTAACCCTAACCCATACCCTACGCCGTACCCGAACCCCTCCCCGAACCCCTACCCTAAGCCGTACCCTAACCCTAACCCTAAGCCTAACCCTAACCCTAGGCTACCCTTGACTGCTTCTGCCTCCAATAGATTTCCTAAGCACTAGTGTTTTAAGGAACGACTTAAAAAGAGAATCCTAATGTGATTTGTTTATAATGTATGTGTTCCTTATTTTATCCTAGTGTCTAAACTCTTCTCCATGGCTGGACCCGCAAATAATATTCCTTTACGTGCTAAGGGGTATCTAGAGAGTGGGATAGGTTTAATAACTACCCTAACCCTAACGCGTACCCTAACCCTAACCCCTACCCTAACCCTAACACGTACCCTAATCCTAACCCGTACCCTGAACCGAGCCCTAACCCTAACACTAACCCTAACCCTAACCCTAACCCATACCCTACGCCGTACCCGAACCCCTCCCCGAACCCGTACCCTAAGCCGTACCCTAAGCCTAACCCTAAGCCTAACCCTAACCCTAGGCTACCCTTGACTGCTTCTGCCTCCAATAGATTTCCTAAGCACTAGTGTTTGAAGAAACAGCTTAAAAAGAGAATCCTAATGTGATTTCTTTATAATGGGTGTGTTCCTTATCTTATCCTAGTGTCTAAACTCTTCTCCATGGCTGGACCCCCAAATAA